>NC_047027.1:21439292-21750130 GCF_902652985.1 Pecten maximus
TTGGGTTTACTTTACTTGGACCCGGTTGTGGGGACCAATTCGGACCAGCAGATTCATACAAAATGTTATCTCTCATTCCATCTGAAAATGTTGCGAAAATGCAAAACATCTATTCATATTTATAACATAGTAACACAAATGACAAAAGAAGACAGCTTTATGACTCATGCCCTGACTGGGGCTCAAACCCACGATCTACGGCACCAAATTGTCTGGCCAGAAACCATCCGTTATACAAATATGAAAATATCTTTAAGCTTGGAATGATGTCAGACAAGTTGTTTTTTATATTCCACATAGCATGTCTGCGTCTTCAAATCATAAATAATCACAAATACATGTTAAGTACATGTTTTATCTGTATAATTATTATCTTATGACATTAAGGCACTATAGAAAAAGTCAAACTGGGGTTGGAGTCGTTATGTATGCATGTAGTACACATATCTTCCAGGGTTAGTTTTTGAAACCTTCAAGATAATACGATCAATTACTAGAACAATTAGCACATTATTTGCTGTCAATGCCGATGATTACATTATTGGAATCCTTCAAGCAATAACACTTGTAGATCATGAATGAAACAATCTACATCACTGTCAGGTCACTCAAACAACCACACTAGGTATTAATATAGCAATACATGTCTCCAACCGGTCTCAACATGACCTTGACCTTGACATAAATGTTCTGACTCAAACTAGATAATAACTACTTATACTGAAGTTATATACCAACTTTCACCAACATACCTTGAGGCATTGCTAAGGGATATGAGGAAAACTGAGTGGACGGACTGACAGACTGACAAACGGACAGACAGACAGACAGACAGACAGACAGACAGACAGACAGACAGACAGACAGACAGACAAGGAGGAAACAGTCATCCCGGTTTCATCGGTAGGGGACTTATAAACCTGAAATGTGTTTGCGTTAAAAGTTTAACTGTTTTATACTTATTTTATTTTCAAGAGTTTAGAGGCAGAATGAAAAAAAAATCATTATAAACTCACACATGTCATCTGCAGACCTGAAGGAAATGAAACGAAGAGTACATGTATATTAAAATTGCAACATAATTAGAAATGGCCCAAATAAAATATGTTTCGGGGTCACAATATCTATACCCCCATGCATTTGTTGTATGGAAATACATTTTTTTAAATATTTTTTTTTCAATACGTTATAATCGTTTACAATTTATCGTGCAAAAATTTGTTTTTAAAATGTTTAAAGAATACATGTACTTACTTGTCCTCTGTAGGTTCTAAAAGCAATCAAACAAACCATGGTTTATAAAGAGTGTAATGACATCAACATCTTCCGACGACATAACAATTTAGATACATTTTACAAAAACCAGATGTTCTCTACAACATATACTAATGAAGTAAAACTCTCCAACAATATAAAATAATAATCATTCGAAACTCTCATAATATAAAATGAATAAATTCAGCTTTCTTAAAACGATTTTGAAGGTTATAAACACGTATTTTGATTCATATGATTACTTCTTCAGTACAAAACATTTAAAGGGGTAAAGATAGACTGCTGTGTACTTACTTCGTCGAGGAAAATGTCTCCGGCGACGGATCAGGACAACTACAATTATAATTATAATAGCCGCAGCAGCTGAACCAGCAGCCCCACCAATGATATCAGCACTTTCCATGGAAATATTTGCTACAATGTACATGACAATAGTTCTTATAATACCCAGTAGGGAAAATCCATAACAGGTTTCTTTATAACTTGGTCACGGTTATTGAGTATGGCGTATGAATAAAATTCTGACGAATATTTTTACCATCAATAATAAAAAATTATTATGTATATATATAACGTGAATACAGAAATATATCGCATGTATTTACATAATTCAATACTTCTACCTGATTGTGTTGTGAATGCACCGGTAATCGTTTCACTCGTCCCTTTGTCGTTGCTGGCATAAAGAATAACGTCATACTCTGTTGATTCGGCAAGATCTTCGACCGTAAATACAGTACAGGTATGGTTGAGGGTGACATTTGTCTGCAATCCTCCGCTAGAATATCGGTGGATTAATGTGAAATTTTGAATGTGTCCGTTATCCTCTCCCGGAATCCATGATATAGTGGCACTGTTTTCCGTGATTTGGCCAATCGACATACATGTTGGGGGGTCCGGCTTGTCTGGAATACAACAAAAACCGTTAATTTATTATTATCATTATTATTTTATAAGTTCCATGTGACTGACCAATACTACAATACGGTTTTTCGTCCTTCTAAGACTCATCTTTGACTTCAAAGGCAAAAGTGTGATATGTTGTTATACAATAGCTTGGAAGGAAGTTGAAATAGCAGTTTTATTTTTATTTATTGCAAAATGTTCAATATGTGATTTCGAAAATAACATTAATATGATAATACAGTGTATATTCACACGCAGAATAATGTATAAAAAAACACACAAACATTTTAAAAAGTTTATATCGATATCATTAGCGTTAGTGCACCTCGGAAGGAAAATCAAGAGAAAAAAAACGTAAAGAGTAAATTTATTTGATTTTTCTAAGTTTTGATAACTATATACGAAGATATTTGAAATAAATGGAACAGCCGGTGATCCTGCCAACTGCCAATGCACCATCGTTTACATGTCCTTCCATTTCGCAGTTTCCAGAAAATAATTTTCGCAACGAAAACACAATCTAGGGAAATGAAACGGGGGACTATGTTCAGACATATTAATGTTTCTGATGTAATGTGTGGAAGAAAAATTAGCGATGTTTTCACACTGTATTCTTTGCGTTTCCATGGTTAAATGTTTCTTGTGTTCAAACTCAAAACACAATGGACAAGGAGATATGTCTACAGTCCTAGAATGAAACTAACCTGATATATCTATTGTGAAGTTGTAGTAGTAGGCAAATACATTCCTGATATACAGCTGATAATGTCCTCGGTGTTCTGTCTCAAACTCGCTGAAGTGTATCTGTACCATGTAGCCGTCAACAGTTACGTCCTTGTTATAAAATGACACTGACACTGGGACGGGGGACACGGAGACGGTGGGGTCACTCTGGAGAGGCAAAGGGGAGTCTGTCCGAAGGATGGATGTGTTGACTGGCTCAGGGAAACTGATGAAGGTTACATTGATGTCCAGAGAGACGTCCTTTTCTGTGACATATTTTTCCTGTCCGCTAATCACACGAGGTCTACCTTTGAGACAAATGAAAATAAAAACAATACTTCAAATACAATAATCTAAAAATAAACTATATATGGAATGCCATACAGGTATACTAATAAAAAATAAAAGAATAGTCTGGTACCTTCTCGATTTGCCAGGTTTAGATTTCTTACATTCCAAATGATAAGGAATATTGCACATGCATGTTGTATTAATATATATATACATATTATGCACGTATTAGGAATATCAATTGTGTTGTTTTCTTTCTTTTTGTTTGTTTGTTTTGTTGTTGATTTTGTTTGTTTGTTTTGTTTTGTTTTTTTGGACAAACAAAAAATAATGAGGAAGACAAATTACTTATTTTATATGTAGCGCATACTTATTTTGACCCCTGTTAAACGAACATACTTCTTAGTACTTAAGAGTGACCTGAACAAACATGTCTAAATGTAATAAGTTTTTCAATATACATACGGCGACGTAATAGCAACACTGGTACACACTGTGTTTATGTAAAAACCTTTAGATATTCAGACAAACAGAAACGCAGATAACAAAGGACATCAACAGTGTAATCCAATGAAAGGAACTGATTGTAGTTAAAATATGAATCATAGCTTATTGATATTGAGGTATTTGTAGACAACATGAAAGAAAGGTTTTTATGTCAATCAATTCACGATGGGATGAAGCTTTTCAGAGAATTTAAGAAGATGATACCTGTCACAGACATGAATCCTTGGTTTGTCTGTACCATCTGACCAGCTCTCCCAGGAATCCCATTCTCCACCTCACATATATACATCCCCATGTCCTGGAGACTCACTGTTGGAATGGTCAGTGTACTCACTGATCCTAAATTCGTCACGTGGTCAAATGAGTCTCGGAGGACAGTAGACCCAATCTTGTGTATCCATCTGTACTTGTACGGAGTAGGCTCTCCATTAGCTGTGCAATTCAGACGAAGGTTTGCTCTATTTTCTGTAGTATTTACAATATCAACATCAACCGCAGGTTCGTCTAAAACAATGGAAAGGTCATAATGATGTTCATTTTCTAACAATACATTTTTATCATTTGCTATACAATAACAAAATATTTAACTTAACGTAGACTTAGATATTTATGACGGGTGTCAACGATGAATCGCTTACTCTTACGGATCACCTGGTCTGATTCTACTTATTCTTTCCTCAGAGCAAATCTGTATCTCTAATATTGTCAATGTTGTTAAAAAACAAACCTTTATGTGAAATAATAACAATAATCTGGCGAATCAGGTACCTCATATATGCTCATAAATTTCAAACGTTTAATCACTAATGATTGTAGCGTTTATTTAACCGTAATAAATATAGAAGGTCTATCTCTAGTAAGACAGCATTTAATTAAGATTGATAAAAATGATAATACTAGTTCTTTACTCACATTGAACGATAATGTTGAGCGTTTTTGAAGACCTCAGTGAGACATTGCCGTATGTAGCTTCAGCAATACAAGTATAGTTCCCCGCGTCCTGTCTGTCTATATTTGGGAACTTTAGGATCGCCGTCGTTAAAGATTTGCCATCATGGTTCCAGTATGTAATTGGTGTTGGGTTACCTTGAGCAGAACACGTCCTTTCGAATTCATTTCTCTTACGGACAATGGCTATAGAATGGTCCAATGTGATCACTGGTCTATCTACAATGAATAAACTGGGACATGATAGCATGGTGCATAGAAAAAAAACAGCATAACATACGATTATCGTGATTGGTTTTGATATTTGATGACAAGCCAAACGTTCCTACAACGATTTAAGAATGTTGTAGAGATGTAGTGACATTTAAATATGCTGAAACAATAACGTGGCACATCGCTCCATTGTTTTATTATTTATTTCTTACCCGCTTGTGGACGGTCTTAGATGTTGTCATCACCCGAATCAATATTGGGGAAATATCATATTTCATTTTGTCTCCAGTATCCATTCCAAAACCTGGACTGCAATCTTTCTTTTCATTTGAACAATTGTCTCAGTAAAAGATCTAAAGTTTGATTTAGTTTTTATAAAACGTTTGATTTTCTTTCATTTAACATTAAGTACTAAGTGCATGTATAGGGATGCGATACGGGGCGTGGCATCACCCACAAAAAGTAGACTTTCAGCAAAACGTACTAGGTACCTATCCAGTAGGAAATCGACATTTCTGTTTCTTGCTTGTTAGCATTCCCATATTTTAGCTACATTTTTTTTCGTTCAGTCATATTCTCTTATATCAGGCCATAAGCTTTCGCACTGAATTGTGGAATTGGAAAACCTTTTTGGGCTGGTATTTCCATCTATATTTATTGAATTATGTACCTAATGTACCTAAATACTTACAGAGGATATCAAACAAGACGGCCGCTGTTCCAAAATGTCTATTCTGACTGGCCTGATGCTCCGCGGTACATATACATTGTTTCTGGTGATAGCTTCTATCTACACTAACAGACAACTTGGACCGTTTTTCTTCGTTAGTAATCCAATGAATGCCAGTCAATTGCATTCCTTTACATCGCCAAGCCAATGTAGCAAGAGGATTACCTCCCTTCACGCCACAAAAGAGCGTTACGTTTGTACCAGTCAGGAACGTCTTATTACCAGATGGCGTCATCCATAAATTTTCTGTAGGCGGATCTGCTCGAAAAAAAAGCCACTCTGTAGCTATAGCAAGAAGACATAGATTAATTAATACAAATTGATAATCTTAATTTGTATTTTCTTCCTATTTTTAGAAACATACATCATACGCATTTAAGACCAACCACTTTAACATGGATTTATAAGCCTTACTTTATCAAATTATTTTAGAAGCGAGACATAGGAACAAAGCTAGTTAAAAATTAGCTGGTAGCTAAAATACTCGTGAGCAACTATAGTATAAACATTATTTTATATAGTATTTACAAATCACATCAAACATCAAAGCCTTTGTACCAAACACTTTATCATGACTGGCTTCGTGTCTGGCAGTACACACACTGCTTTTTTATGGTACGATTTGTCTATAGTGACTTTCAGTCTGGACGCCGATACATCGTTATTAGAGAGATTCTTTCCGATCGCTAGTGATCCCTTACACTGCCAGCTTATTGTGGCCAGAGGGTTACCTCCCTTTACTAGACAATCAATGGTTTGATTTGCACCCGACCGCACGGTCTTCCTTCCAGAAGGACGTATCAACATTAGTTTTGAAGGTGGATCTGGTAAGAAGCAGATTGAATAGCCATTCATTACTTTACGCTGTTGAGGTTGTTACGAATCCTTGTCACAGCCTTGTGTCTTGACCTGGCAAATACTTATACAGAGCCACCCCCCAACAAAGGGGGGGAAAGGCAATCAATTAATAACGCCACTTCATTGTAACATTTTTTTTTTTTTTTTTTTGTAGCCGGGTATTTTTCTTTTTCTTATTTTTAGCAACTGTTTTATCAAAGATCAAAAGTTTAATTTAGTATTGATAGAAAACCAGTTCATTCATTGAGGCCTAACTGAGATATAACAGAATTTAAGATACGGGCAGGGCGTAGCGTACAAAATAGATATCACCCAAGTGCAAAACAAGCAGCAGGCTTCTCCGATTTCTGCTTGGTAACATTCAAGCAATTTTTCATTCCTCCAAAAGAAAAAAGTTGGGAGACTGTCCGTGTCATACTCGTTTTCTCTTTCTATCGCGAACTCTTTAATACTGCTGTCTTTCGGGCTTTTTTTTTTTTTTTTTTTTTGCTATTCATTATTGTTTACATCAGAACATCAGCTTTTGTACTGCATTTTGGGATTGGAGAGCCTTTTACTGGAGCCCCGTTTGCATTTAATTCCAACGATTCCAATCGGTCGGGGATTTCCATCTATATTTATATTATTACACATTATCCGGAAAACAGCGTTCATGATTTTTTGAAATATTATTTTTTTGCATGTAGTCAGGAAATCCTAATTTACTATGGCGATGAATAGGCTCCCTTAGCTTTATATATGCAAAACCTTAGTTATGCATTATTGCAATAACAAAAGTGAGTATTTTATTCAACCAAGTAACATTATTCAATAAAACAGTTGTGAATAACGGTATAGCTGCCAAAGACAAGACTCACATACTTTTTTTGTATTATTTCAAATCAAAGGAATGCACCATTAAATACAAGCATAACTAATGTACCTAAATACTTACAGAGGATATCAAACAAGACGGCCGCTGTTCCAAAATGTCTATTCTGACTGGCCTGATGCTCGGCGGTACATATACATTGTTTCTGGTGATAGCTTCTATCTACACTAACATACAACCTGGACAGTTTTTTATCGTTAGTGTTCCAACGAATGCCAGTCAATTGCCTTCCTTTACATCGCCATGTCAATGTAGCAAGCGGATTACCTCCCTTCACTACACATAAGAGCGTTACGTTTGTACCAGTCAGGAACGTCTTATTACCAGATGGCGTCATCCATAAATTTTCTGTAGGAGGATCTGCTCGAAAAAAAAAAGCCACTCTGTAGCTATAGCAAGAAGACATAGATTAATACAAATTGATAATCTTAATTTGTTTTTTCTTCCTATTTTTAGAAACATACATCATACGCATTTAAGACCAACCACTTTAACATGGATTTATAAGCCTTACTTTATCAAATTATTTTAGAAGCGAGACATAGGAACAAAGCTAGTTAAAAATTAGCAGGCTTCTCTGATTTCTGCTTTGTAACATTCAAGCAATTTTTCATTCCTCCAAAAGAAAAAAGTTGGGAGACTGTCCGTGTCATACTCGTTTTCTCTTTCTATCGCGAACTCTTTAATACTGCTGTCTTTCGGGCTTTTTTTTTTTTTTTTTTTTTCTATTCATTATTGTTTACATCAGAACATCAGCTTTTGTACTGCATTTTGGGATTGGAGAGCCTTTTACTGGAGCCCCGTTTGCATTTAATTCCAACGATTCCAATCGGTCGGGGATTTCCATCTATATTTATATTATTACACATTATCCGGAAAACAGCGTTCATGATTTTTTGAAATATTATTTTTTTGCATGTAGTCAGGAAATCCTAATTTACTATGGCGATGACCACTTTAAGACAGTTTGTACATATCGTTCTCACTTTTTTAGATTTGGAATAACAATTTTATCCACGTGTGAAAAAATCCGTTTTAGAATGGTCTTATAATTATGAAATGTTTTGAATTCAATAATCATCAAAGTACATGGAAATTTATCTGAAAATGTAAAGGTAATTATCATGACACTTCTAGCGTTCTTTACCTTGCTCAATTCTACAGTTCTAAACTACGTTTCCATGGCAGTATTTTCATTTTACTTTAGCTTAGACTATACATATCATATTATATATTACATAATAATTAACATCATTTGTACCATTCCTTACACCTCGCCTTTGATGCAATATTTTATTTGATAACTGTGTAGGTTACAGAAAATTGGAATTTAAAATGAAATATTTTCGGCAAAAATTTCAGATAAATGTAGGTAAATTTATCCTCTCTCTGCAAGTTTCCTAAGGTGTAAATCTTTGATTAATTAACTCAATTATACTTTTATTTTACAGCAAAACAAAATGTATTTTCATTCAACTAAAAATATTATTTAATGATACAATTACGGAAACCTGTTATAGTATTGTTTGATACTGCAGTGGATATCAAACAAGGCGGCTACTGTGACAAATCGTCTATTCGGAATGGCCTGATGACTTGCAATACAAACACATGGCTGCTTCTGATAGCTTGTATCTTGAAGCTATATGTGCTGGAGTATATATGACTGAATGTATAAACGTTAATTTGGGTAAGAGGTGTGATTTAATTATTTGTATTTTCCTGATGATTGACAGTTTTCTTCGTGTCCAAATATTTATTGTCTTTATTACATTTTCTAATTTCCGTGCATTTTTTCCAGCATATCATTTGTATTTAATTCAAAGTATAATCTTAATGTTTTAATTGATGTTTCAGACTAAACAATATTTTTTTACTTCTCAGAAATATTCATCCTTAATAGTGATATCAACTATTGCACGTATCGTAAAAGCGCTTAATTAACGTGAATATGAAATACTTACAAATCACGTCAAACTTCACAGCCTTTGTAACTAACTCTTTGTCATTATATCTGGCGGTACACACACACCGCTGTTGGTGGTAGGATTTATCCATTTGGACTGTCAGTCTGGATATCGCTACAGAAGCGTTGGTCAAATTTTCTCCATTCTTACTTTCCCCTTTACACCGCCAGGTCAGTGTGGCCAGAGGGTTACCTCCCTTTACCTGACAATCGATTGTCACGGTTTTACCGGTAAAAACGTTGTATGTTCCAGATGGCGACAAAATCATACTTTGCTTTGGAGGATCTGAAAATAATCTGCTTATACAGTATGACAAACTCCATATGACCCAATATATTCTTATCATTTAGTGGGTTTTTTTTATTTCGTTAAACTGAAATTTGTTTGATCTTACATTGAAAGTTAGGCTATCTATTCAATATAGTTCAATAAAGTAATACGAAATTTGATCTGAGGAGTAAACTTTCACAATTGCGTTGGATTAAAACATGTGTTTTATATAACCTGTAATATTACTACAAGTGAATAACGGTAAGAATATTTAAAACTGTTTAAGATATCGGATCGATCAGTATTGATATCAACTTAACATGCATTGAAACGGTGCTTTAATAAAGATAGTATCCCATACTTACAAATCACATTAAACTCCACAGACTCTGTACCGTACACTCCATTAGGACTGGCCTTGTGACGCGTTTTACACATACACTGCCGTCCGTGGTAGGATTCGTCTATTGTAATTTGCAGCCTGGAAACAGCTTTACCGGCCTCGGTCCGATTCTGTCCGATCACTGTTGATCCCATGCAATGCCATGATAATGTGGCCAGAGGGTTACCTCCCTTTATTTGACAATCGACTGTCACTGTTCCACCGGTTAAAACGGTGTATGTTCCAGATGGTGATAAAGTAATGTTTTCTTTCGGAGGATCTGAAAACAAAGTACATATACAATAGTAAACTCGGTGACAAATTTAATTATTGTTTTTATTTAGTGTTTTTAATTTCCTTTAAATCGGTTGTTTTTTTTCATCTGACAATGAATGCTTACCTCTCTATGTGAAAGATTTATCCTTACTATTCAATATATAAAATATCCAATCCCGTTTGAGGAGTAGAATAATATATCATGGAATGACGTTGTGATATAACGCAAAAAATGCTGCAACGTGTGTTTATAAAGGGCGTTTGACAACAAGATATATTTTGCCATGAGAGTATAACTAGAAATATCTTGAAGAAACTTAACATGAATTGAAACGGTGCTTTAATAAAGATAGTATCCCAAACTTACAAATCACATTAAACTCCACAGACTCTGTAACGTACACTCCATTAGGACTGGCCTGGTGTGTGGCGGTACACACACACTGTTGTCCGTGGTAGGATTTGTCTATTCGGACTGTCAGTCTGGAACTTGCTATACCATCTGTGGTCACATTCTGTCCATCCATGCTAGTCTCTTTACACTCCCAGGTCAATGTGGCCAGAGGGTTACCTCCCTTTATTTGACAATCGACTGTCACTGTTCTACCGGAAAAAACGGTGTATGTTCCAGATGGTGATAAAGTAATGTTTTCTTTCGGAGGATCTGAAATCAAAATGCACATCGAATACAAAAACTCAGTATGACCCGTTACATTCTTGTTATCATTAAGTGTTTATGATATCTTTAAATTTACATACAAAGGAAATTATTTTATCTGTTGAATACTGTAAACGTGGTTAGTTACACGGGAGTTAATTTCGCGATTTCGATAATTATGTTAACCGTACGCGTGGGTATCATTTTCGCGATCGATCCACCCACTTGTATTTCGAGATTAGGCAAATTGATTTCAAAATAATACTCGAGGAGTAGATTTTTGCGATCAGAAGGACTTCGCGTAATTAGCGTAAATTCCCCCTCGCGTAAATTTCAACTTTTACAGTAGACAATATCCTTACTGTTCAATATGGCAATATCAAATCGTATTTGTAGAGTAGAACAATATATTATTTTATGTTATTGTGACTGCATCGTGTGTTCCCAATGACGATTGATTACAAATATGTTTCATAGGCCTATAACAGTACCTTATGTAAGACAGTATCCCATACTTACAAATCACATTAAACTCCACAGACTCTGTACCGTACACTCCATTAGGACTGGCCTTGTGACTCGCTTTACACATACACTGCCGTCCGTGGTAGGATTCGTCTATTGTAATTTGCAGCCTGGAAACAGCTTTACCGGCCTCGGTCCGATTCTGTCCGATCACTGTTGATCCCATGCAATGCCATGATAATGTGGCCAGAGGGTTACCTCCCTTTATTTGACAATCGAATGTCTCTGTTCCACCGGTAAAAACGGTGTATGTTCCAGATGGTGATAAAGTAATGTTTTCTTTCGGAGGATCTGAAAACAAAGTACCTATACAATAGTAAACTCGGTGACAAATTTAATTATTGTTTTTATTTAGCGTTTTTAATTTCCTTTAAATCGGTTGGTTTTTTTTATCTGACAATGAATGCTAACCTCTCTGTGTGAAAGATTTATCCTTACTATTCAATATATAAAATATCCAATCCCGTTTGAGGAGTAGAATAATACATGTATATCATGGAATGACGTTGTGATATAACGCAAAAAAAATGCTGCAACGTGTGTTTATAAAGGGCGTTTGACAACAAGATATATTTTGCCATGAGAGTATAACTAGAAATATCTTGAAGATATCGGATCGATCAGTATTGATATCAACTTAACATGGATTGAAACGGTGCTTTAATAGAGATAGTATCCCAAACTTACAAATCACATTAAACTCCACAGACTCTGTAACGTACACTCCATTAGGACTGGCCTGGTGTGTGGCGGTACACACACACTGTTGTCCGTGGTAGGATTTGTCTATTCGGACTGTCAGTCTGGAACTTGCTATACCATCTGTGGTCACATTCTGTCCATCCATGCTAGTCTCTTTACACTCCCAGGTCAATGTGGCCAGAGGGTTACCTCCCTTTATTTGACAATCGACTGTCACTGTTCTACCGGAAAAAACGGTGTATGTTCCAGATGGTGATAAAGTAATGTTTTCTTTCGGAGGATCTGAAATCAAAATGCACATCGAATACAAAAACTCAGTATGACCCGTTACATTCTTGTTATCATTAAGTGTTTATGATATCTTTAAATTTACATACAAAGGAAATTATTTTATCTGTTGAATACTGTAAACGTGGTTAGTTACACGGGAGTTAATTTCGCGATTTCGATAATTATGTTAACCGTACGCGTGGGTATCATTTTCGCGATCGATCCACCCACTTGTATTTCGAGATTAGGCAAATTGATTTCAAAATAATACTCGAGGAGTAGATTTTTGCGATCAGAAGGACTTCGCGTAATTAGCGTAAATTCCCCCTCGCGTAAATTTCAACTTTTACAGTAGACAATATCCTTACTGTTCAATATGGCAATATCAAATCGTATTTATAGAGTAGAACAATATATCATTTTATGTTATTGTGACTGCATCGTGTGTTCCCAATGACGATTGATTACAAATATGTTTCATAGGCCTATAACAGTACCTTATGTAAGACAGTATCCCATACTTACAAATCACATTAAACTCCACAGACTCTGTACCGTACACTCCATTAGGACTGGCCTTGTGACTCGCTTTACACATACACTGCCGTCCGTGGTAGGATTCGTCTATTGTAATTTGCAGCCTGGAAACAGCTTTACCGGCCTCGGTCCGATTCTGTCCGATCACTGTTGATCCCATGCAATGCCATGATAATGTGGCCAGAGGGTTACCTCCCTTTATTTGACAATCGAATGTCTCTGTTCCACCGGTAAAAACGGTGTATGTTCCAGATGGTGATAAAGTAATGTTTTCTTTCGGAGGATCTGAAAACAAAGTACCTATACAATAGTAAACTCGGTGACAAATTTAATTATTGTTTTTATTTAGCGTTTTTAATTTCCTTTAAATCGGTTGTTTTTTTTTATCTGACAATGAATGCTAACCTCTCTATGTGAAAGATTTATCCTTACTATTCAATATATAAAATATCCAATCCCGTTTGAGGAGTAGAATAATACATGTATATCATGGAATGACGTTGTGATATAACGCAAAAAAATGCTGCAACGTGTGTTTATAAAGGGCGTTTGACAACAAGATATATTTTGCCATGAGAGTATAACTAGAAATATCTTGAAGATATCGGATCGATCAGTATTGATATCAACTTAACATGGATTGAAACGGTGCTTTAATAGAGATAGTATCCCAAACTTACAAATCACATTAAACTCCACAGACTCTGTAACGTACACTCCATTAGGACTGGCCTGGTGTGTGGCGGTACACACACACTGTTGTCCGTGGTAGGATTTGTCTACTCGGACTGTCAGTCTGGAACTTGCTATACCATCTGTGGTCACATTCTGTCCATCCATGCTAGTCTCTTTACACTCCCAGGTCAATGTGGCCAGAGGGTTACCTCCCTTTATTTGACAATCGACTGTCACTGTTCTACCGGAAAAAACGGTGTATGTTCCAGATGGTGATAAAGTAATGTTTTCTTTCGGAGGATCTGAAATCAAAATGCACATCGAATACAAAAACTCAGTATGACCCGTTACATTCTTGTTATCATTAAGTGTTTATGATATCTTTAAATTTACATACAAAGGAAATTATTTTATCTGTTGAATACTGTAAA
This sequence comes from Pecten maximus, assembly GCF_902652985.1. Lineage (NCBI taxonomy): Eukaryota > Metazoa > Mollusca > Bivalvia > Pectinida > Pectinidae > Pecten > Pecten maximus. The sequence goes on from NC_047027.1 coordinate 21,453,308, forward strand.
CGTGGTTAGTTACACGGGAGTTAATTTCGCGATTTCGATAATTATGTTAACCGTACGCGTGGGTATCATTTTCGCGATCGATCCACCCACTTGTATTTCGAGATTAGGCAAATTGATTTCAAAATAATACTCGAGGAGTAGATTTTTGCGATCAGAAGGACTTCGCGTAATTAGCGTAAATTCCCCCTCGCGTAAATTTCAACTTTTACAGTAGACAATATCCTTACTGTTCAATATGGCAATATCAAATCGTATTTGTAGAGTAGAACAATATATCATTTTATGTTATTGTGACTGCATCGTGTGTTCACAATGACGATTGATTACAAATATGTTTCATAGGCCTATAACAGTACCTTATGTAAGACAGTATCCCATACTTACAAATCACATTAAACTCCACAGACTCTGTACCGTACACTCCATTAAGACTGGCCTTGTGACTCGCTTTACACATACACTGCCGTCCGTGGTAGGATTCGTCTATTGTAATTTGCAGCCTGGAAACAGCTTTACCGGCCTCGGTCCGATTCTGTCCGATCACTGTTGATCCCATGCAATGCCATGATAATGTGGCCAGAGGGTTACCTCCCTTTATTTGACAATCGACTGTCACTGTTCCACCGGTAAAAACGGTGTATGTTCCAGATGGTGATAAAGTAATGTTTTCTTTCGGAGGATCTGAAAACAAAGTACCTATACAATAGTAAACTCGGTGACAAATTTAATTATTGTTTTTATTTAGCGTTTTTAATTTCCTTTAAATCGGTTTTTTTTTTATCTGACAATGAATGCTAACCTCTCTATGTGAAAGATTTATCCTTACTATTCAATATATAAAATATCCAATCCCGTTTGAGGAGTAGAATAATACATGTATATCATGGAATGACGTTGTGATATAACGCAAAAAAATGCTGCAACGTGTGTTTATAAAGGGCGTTTGACAACAAGATATATTTTGCCATGAGAGTATAACTAGAAATATCTTGAAGATATCGGATCGATCAGTATTGATATCAACTTAACATGGATTGAAACGGTGCTTTAATAAAGATAGTATCCCAAACTTACAAATCACATTAAACTCCACAGACTCTGTAACGTACACTCCATTAGGACTGGCCTGGTGTGTGGCGGTACACACACACTGTTGTCCGTGGTAGGATTTGTCTATTCGGACTGTCAGTCTGGAACTTGCTATACCATCTGTGGTCACATTCTGTCCATCCATGCTAGTCTCTTTACACTCCCAGGTCAATGTGGCCAGAGGGTTACCTCCCTTTATTTGACAATCGACTGTCACTGTTCTACCGGAAAAAAACGGTGTATGTTCCAGATGGTGATAAAGTAATGTTTTCTTTCGGAGGATCTGAAATCAAAATGCACATCGAATACAAAAACTCAGTATGACCCGTTACATTCTTATTATCATTAAGTGTTTATGATATCTTTCAATTTACATACAAAGGAAATTATTTTATCTGTTGAATGATGCAAACGTGGTTAGTTACACGGGAGTTAATTTCGCGATTTCGATAATTATGTTAACCGTACGCGTGGGTATCATTTTCGCGATCGATCCACCCACTTGTATTTCGAGATTAGGCAAATTGATTTCAAAATAATACTCGAGGAGTAGATTTTTGCGATCAGAAGGACTTCCCCCTCGCGTAAATTTCAACTTTTACAGTAGGCAATATCCTTACTGTTCAATATGGCAATATCAAATCGTATTTGTAGAGTAGAACAATATATCATTTTATGTTATTGTGACTGCATCGTGTGTTCACAATGACGATTGATTACAAATATGTTTCATAGGCCTATAACAGTACCTTATGTAAGACAGTATTCCATACTTACAAATCACATTAAACTCCACAGACTCTGTACCGTACACTCCATTAGGACTGGCCGGGTGTGTGGCGGCACACACACACTGTTGTCCGTGGTAGGATTCGTCAATTGTAACTTTCATTCTGGACACAGCTTTACCGGCCTTGCTCCGATTCTGTCCGGTAACTGGTGACCCCTTGCACTGCCACGTTAGATTGGCCAGAGGGTTACCTCCCTTCAATTTACAATTTAGTTTCACTGTCCTATCAGTAGGAGTGGTGAATATTCCAGATGGCGAAAGCTTGATGTTTTGGTTTGGCGGATCTGGGGGAAAAAAGCATATCGGCAAGAAAAACACCACTTCATCCGTTCAGTTATTTGGTAGTATTCAGTGTTTTCTGAAATTTTACAATCAAACTGACACTGTAAATAACCCGATTCATGGAATAAATAATATCCCAACTGCTCAATATAGTAATATTTATTCTTACTTTGTAATTGCAGGAATATCAATGTAATTTTGCTATGTAACAAAATGTACGTCATCGTTCATATTGGAGTTACATTTCAACTATGTTCGAGGTATATGGTGTATCAATATTGATATCAACTACAGTCGAACCTGTGTATAAAGGACACCTTAGGGACAAGGGAAAAGTGTCCTTGATAGAGAGGTGTCCTTTATATAGAGGTTCAACGAGTTACGTCCCTTATAAACGAAGAAAGAAACCAAAGTCGGATTACACTACACTATATATATCCTGATAAATATTCCCTGTAACAGCGGTTTACTATGACAATATTCCTTACTTACAAATCACATTAAACTCTACAGCATCTGTATCAAACACCCTATTAGGAGTGGTCTGGTGATTTGCTTTGCACACACATTGTTTTCCGTCGTAAGATTTGTCTATTCGGACAGTCAGTCTGGAGCCTGCTATACCCTCTGTGGTCACATTCTGTCCATCCATGCTAGTCTCTTTACACTCCCAGGTTAATGTGGCCAGAGGGTTACCTCCCCTTGCCTCACAATTGAGTGTTACATTTTCACCTACCCGGACGGTTTGACGACCAGTTGATGACAAATTCACTCTTGATGTTGGCGGATCTGAAAACAAATTGTATAGTTTGCCATTTATTTTGACTTAATATCGAATATGAAAATCTCCACATGACCCGGTCAATTCCTATTGTTAATGAGTGTTTTATTTATTTTTGTTATAAAAAAATCGGTTTTCATTTTATCTTACTATGGAAGTTAAACCGTCCCTCGTATATATAGCTTACCTGTTAAATATGCTATATTTTAAATTCAAATATCATTTGGCCACGAATATCAATGGCATAGTATTATCAAACACAAAGGTGTACTGCATTTCAAAGAATTTCCTAAAACGGGTATATACAGTCATTGTAAAATTAAACACCAGCCTGGTTGCTAAGGTATTATGGATTAATTACAAACAGGGGAATGCCGGTATCAATCTGTAGTATACCTACATAACACTCGTATCCGACGTTCACTGCTGTGTGTAGCATTTGGAGAGTTCATGCGACATAGGAACCCTCTCCCGTCCATCGATCTATCCAAGTTTGAAATCGTCAAGGAAAAGGTTCTGCCATCTCCGGAGCAGGAACACTGTTGTTTACAGGCGTTGTTTCTAACGTCCTCACACCTTCCGTCAACTAGCTGTACAAGGCCCAGATATTTCCCACCACCCTCAAAAAACGTGGCATTTAAAACACCGTCCACACTCACAGAACATGTCAAGTTGAGGGACTCTCCCTCTAGGATGGAAGAGGAGGAGGTTGTCAACTCCACATCAGCAGCTATAACGTAACACATGTAAAGGATATATGGGGAAAATTAATAGTATCATAATCAGGATCATCAGCTTATATCGTTTATATCAACGTATACATTGTATTCGATGAATGATACGCCAGATGATATATTGGAAAATCTAACTGAAGGAAATATACTAACCGTTAAAGCTATGGAATTGATATATGAACGTTCCAATATGTATATTAGATAACATATTAGCTCTGGTGATTCTGGAAATCAGAATGTATATCTAGCTTAATTTGACCAACCGTTCTGACGAGCCTATACCCTTTCCAACCCATAATTGAAAGCCCGAAAGGAAATGCACATTATAATCAATTAGAAATAATTTCTTGTTTTATAAAGTTAAATTGTTATGATAATTTTACTTCTTATCATTTCTATTGCATACACAAGTATATACTGTATATATATTGTCTTTATCACTTCTTGTCTTCTGTAACCCTATGGAAATATGATCCGAAATAGACCTGTCGGCTAGAGATAATTTCTCTTCAGCTCGATCAGTTGAGTGTAATACTAGTAATCGAAGCAACCCAGGTTCAATCGCTTGCGGCGGCATTGAAATATATTTGATTTACATATACGCTCTGTTACACTAATTTATATAGAATAATATAACTAGCAGAATAAGTACATCGTCTACAATGATAAATATAATTGATACGAGTGATCCACGAGGAAAGTTACTGCTCAATATGAATTTTACATATTCTTAATGAAATCCGTATAAAATACGTACCTATCGTATCCTATTTTTTTTTTATAAAGTACTTACCTGCACAAAGACAAGGCACAAAGACTACAATAAGAACAATCAACTCCATCATTGTTCTAAAAACATGGCGGGGAAAATGTACATAAAGAATTATATCAACCGACCTCCCTTTTCTACTGAAACGTCCGCTCACATTTACACGTGTGTTATCTACATCCTGTTACCGAGGATTGGAGGGCCGTAAACAAATATATTGATATGTGTATTACATTTATATGGCGTCCTGCAACCCATATCTGTATATTTAATGTGCTTTTGAGATATGCACCTTATGGATAATGACAGGATTAAAAACGTGTGAGGGATAGTGAAAACTTTAAATTGTTGTTCTGCATATATTTCCTCTATTTCGAGATGTATGCTTCGTTATGCATATCTAGCTTAACATCAATTTCAACAGGCATACTAAAGCTATGAATGGGCTTTCCTGGAAACAGACTTGAAGCGTGGCCTTTTGATGAATGCGTTTTGTCATTTTCACTAGACCATTGACAAGAAGATCGTATGTGCATTTATAGTGCAACTGGACATGGCTGAATGCCATTGTCAGGTAACATAAATGGTTGGAGCATCCGTCCGAGATTTGATGCATTTTTTTATTCGGCCGTGACGTGACGAGTGCGTCCCGAAGGTGATGTTAGGCCGTGCGTGACTATAGTCGGGGTAGTCTACGCTTGGTCAATCCCGTATTAGGACATAATTCATGCACCAGTACACCTGCCTTTATTGTATGTAGGCATCCGAAGTTATCAACTATGATCCTACTACATGTATGGTAAACGCAGTCAAAATTAAACATAATTCGTATATTACATCCAAAAAATAAAATAATGCAAAAACAAACAAAAAATTATACAAATAAAAACGAATTGTAGCGCATACATCTTATCCGTTAGTTGTAATCAATACTTTTGGTTTGGTTTGTTTGTTTAATTTCCTATTAACAGCCAGGGTCATTTAAGGACGTGCCAGGTTTTGGAGGTGGAGTGCCATCGGAGTATCCGGAGAAAAACCACCGGCCTACGGTCAGTATCTGGCAACTGCCCCACGTGGGGTCCGAGCTCACAACCAAGAGGTGGAGAGCTTGTGACAAAGTATCGGGACACCTTAGCCACTCGGCAATCAATACATCATTTTATGACGGAACACATTCAACAATGACATGTGAGAATATCTTACACTTTTGAAATGTTTTCATCGCAGTTACATAATCACTCTATCGTCGTCAATCTTTTTTTCGGCATAGCCGTTTTATTCTAATTTTTTTTCCCGGATATGACGCGACAGGTGGCGTTTCTGGGCAAGATGAAGTAAGTGATTGGTCAATGTAGCGGTAAATGCAAAATACAGTTCTGCAGTTATAAAAACGAAACAAAGATAATATTGAATGCATGCTGAATAAGTAGGTTATCTTTTTAAATGACACATTAATAAAATTATATTTCGGATTAAAAAGCAGTCTTATTTTTACCAAAAATAATTCAAACTGATATAATTTTGTTATTCGTGCTAAAACGCTTTAGTTCCTTCATTTATTTCACCATTAGTTTTACATTATAACCACCAGCATTAAAACTATGTCGTTTATCTTTATTAAAGATATTTTTTGTTGTGATTGCTATTTCACTCACTACCATACTTCCTGGAAGTGATGCGCTCAAATAATCGAGAACATGTTGCATCAATCTCTCATTGACGAACAGGAAACTAAAAAAGTGTGAGGATGGAATGTTGACTGTGTATGACTTCCCGGTGACTCCCATCAAATATTTCCTCATCGCGGTCCCTCTGTAGTGTTTATATGACTAGATATATTACTGTAAATCACGTATTGTTCGCGTGGGATTTATTTTCGCGTTAATTCGCGAGGAGAGGCAAACGTGAATTCAAATCCCTCGCGAATATTTATATCAGAATGACAAGAATAAGTGGCGTCCATTTTGAATCTATCGTAATCTTTAGTTGGTGAACAAACATCGCCATTAAAGTAATAATAGAATGATAGATTATATACTTATATCAGTGTAATTTTATATCACAAAACAACAAAATTTCACACACACAAAAGACGAGACCCTTATACATCCACCGTGGGTATTTTAGCTGGGTGCCAATTTTGTAACAGGAGAGGAGAAAATTTAACAGCCAGACCGGGGTTCGAACCCGGCACATGTGGGTTAATGTTGCGTCCCATTTCGTTGCTCATTAGTGTATTCATGTAAAATATACATTGTTGTACATTGTTGCAACTTGTACATTCCGATGACGTCACAATATTGTTTACAGATCCCGCGTTGTGTCTTCACTGCCTGACACGAAAGCTTCATTCTGTATTTTTTAGTGTTTTTGTTAGTTTTCTTTTATTTCAATTGATCAGGTATGGTAAAACAACCTCAATCAATATGAGGTGTGAATGTGAAAAAACAGCATGTTGCGCAAAAGACTTCAACTATCGCGGCTTAGATTGGCTGTCATGGCAACGACGAGGACGGTGGTTTTACCACAGTGTCGAATCTACAAACTTGTTTGTACAACCGAAAACTTCTAACTATACCTTAAGTCTTTGGAATTCATATGTAAATAATTAATTGAATTAATTACAATCCATTGCATTCGTCTAACAACGTTTATTCGTTTCTATATGCCGATTTCGAGACTTAAAACACTGAAGAGTTCCAATATTGAAGCGTGAACATTAACACTTGCTCTATAAATCGTCCTAGAGCACCCGACTACCCAAAATTAATACTTATGAAACAGACAAGAGCGTGAAGGTAATTGTATGAGAACAACGAAAAGTGCTGTACATTCGTACGAAAATGACAAACATCGTCAAAATTATCAAAAAAGTAGTCAATTAATCGGCACTTCGTCAATTAATTACCAGTTTATAACGCCGTTATGTCACTGTACGTGAATAAATAGAAGAATGTACAGCACTTTTCCTCGGTTTCTAAGTACGATGAACAAGTGTATCACGTTTGTTTGTACGGCAAAATACGTCAGTTGGGTGCTCTGGCCATATTTACCGACCAAGTGTTAATGTAGTCCTTCGTGCCGGTCACGTGATCACGCGACAACACGAGGACCGAGGAAAACTTCCCGATAAGGACGTTGGACACCTAACATTACAATTCGGTCAAGGAAACAAACAGAGCTGACGGGGAAATTATTAAATAATGCATTTATTAAAAAACATAACGATTTTAGTTCTTTTTAATATATATGCAACATTAACCCACATGCGGGGACCTCCGAACACTAGCCGGATGCTCTACCAATTGATCTACCTGGTCACCGATGATCGACCCAGTCCAGTCCCGCTACAGTAGTTAGACTTCCCTTATTCCATTGAACATGCAGTAATACGCATACAATCAGTGTTAATTTGCTAAAACGAGCAATATTTAGTTATATAGGGGTGTGTATGCTATCCTAAAATCCATACGGTCTACAAGTGATTTCCAAAAGTTTCAGACAATGTTTAATGTATACCTCACACTTATGTTCATAGATAATAATGTTTCAATTTTTTAATATGTCCTGTTTTAACAATACATACCAACAACGAAATAGAAAATTGCTTAATAGAATTGAATTTGGTTGATTGATATATATTTCAGAACAACCAGTTTGTATGTGCGGGATGGATGTATGTTTATCAGAATATGTATACAGGTATAGGAGTATGTATGGTTTGTATGTATTTATCCTTGTAGTTAAATTGAAGATGATGATGAGTATGATGATGATGATGATGATTGATTATATGATGATTAGTATGATGATGAGTAAAATGATGCTGATGATGATGATGATGATGATGATGATGATTATTATGATGATGATTTTAATGTTTAAGTAGGATGATGAGATTATGATAATGAAAAAAAGTTATGGTGACGATGAAGATGATAATTATTATGATTATGATGATGGCAAACCATACATATTGGAATCGATGTGTGTCTGTGTGTGTGATGCTTATGTATTTATGTATTTAAAATGTCTTTAAAAATAAAAACAAAAAATATAAAAAAAATATATATATATTTCAGAACAACTGCGTTCCTCCGTAAAAGAACCACGTTTTACTAATATTTTACGCACTTGAACGAATTATCTATGTCCTTAGTATAAGTTTTTTAATCCTAGTTTACGAACTTGAACGTTAACAAAATTAAACAAAGTAGCGTACTTCCTTAAATGTGCCTTTTCCGGACTCAGTGGAAAACTGGTTGAAGTATGGTTAGATATATTCCGGGAATAGAATCTACAGTTAAGTACCTACACGTAATGTTTACATTGCACATTTCCCTTAATATATAAAATACATATGTATATCTACACAATGGTGGCCGCGGTGACCGAGTGGTTAAGGTGTCCCGACACTTTATCACTAGCCTTCCACCTCTGGGTTACGAGTTCGAAACCTACGTGGAGCAGTTACCAGGTACTGACCGTAGGTCGGTGGTTTTTCTCCGGGTACTATGGCTTTCCTCCACCTCCAAAAAATTAGCATGTCCATAAATAACCCTAGCTGTTAAAAGGACGTTAAACAAAAAATCAAACAAAATATATATACACCATACATATTAAATAATGTATCATTATGTATATGAAGTCAGTTTAAATTGACAAATATTTTTCTGATCGTCTATCAGATCCTTTATAAATCCAACCAAACCAAATACAGTATTTTATGAATACCACTCTGTTTGGCTTTTACTTCTGCACTGATAGGGAAAAGATAGGGAGGTGAAAATCACGGTATCAAGTTAGAATTCAGATTTAAGGGAAATACCTCTGTACATTAAAGTGATTTATTTTAGATAGGGAACGGAACAAATTTATTTGTTTATAACCAAGCTGACCCTGTGGTATATATGTATGATATCGGACAGGGAAGTTACCTTTGTACCTGTATAATTTTTTAATCACAAAGAAATGAACTTTGTTAGTTCTTCTGTTTTGTATACAGAAAATAATAATCATCATTATTGAACAACTACAAAATACATGTATATTTGTAGACACACTACATTGTGTCTCTATTTTTCATATTCAATAAGGTTAAGTGTTTATGGATTTCGTTGTCGCTTTCACTCGTTTGGATTTACATAGCAGCTCTGTTCAATACCAGAAGTCACTTACTTGTCGCTATATTCTCCTGGACTTAAATTAAGTATTTGTTTAATTTTTATCATTTTTTATTGATTTTTTTGTTATTCATTTACTTATTTTTGTTTTGTTCTTTTTTATATTGACTTTAATTTATTTATTTATTCATTTATCTTTATTTTTTGTATTAGTTTTATCACTTTCAAATGGACATGTATACGTAATTTCATATCAGTTTAAAACAATGAATAAAAATTAGTTAGTGTATAACATTTGGTAACTTTTTAGATTTTGATTGAAAATAACTCGTGGCCGAGTAAGGGATAAATTATTGATGATTAATAATTAATCACATATCGTACAGGTATCCCCTTTATCAACCCGACATTCTTTGAATTCCCTAGCGTCTTTTACGCGGAATTGTGTACTTTGTAACATGAGATTTTCTTCTCTTTTTTTTCCTTTTTTTCAAATTATTATCAAACACCAAATTCCATTCTTGAAAAGATCAGCATCGCGGGAAACGTCGACGGTAAAATTTAAGCCAGCGAAACATGTCCTCTGAAACTGGCCCTGGTCAATTAACGTTCCAATTGTACGGAACTTTTTAAACCTGAAATTATTTATTGGAAATAATTAAATTCCTAAATTCTGTTAAATTATCTTATGAAATCATAAGGTAAGGAGTGATAGGTCATGTATAGGGTTTAGGTCTCACACAACTAATCATTTCACCATATACTATAACCAGTGACTCCATCCCCTCAATCGCTCATTTAGTTTAAACATTATTTTATTCAAAATATGGCAGTGACAAAATAATACAAAATCAACAAAAAGGATTCGAGAACATGTACATAAGTACTTATATCAATTCAATCGCTCCTTTAAGTTCTAAGGACGTTAAATTGATATCGAATTTAAGTTTGATTTTAAGCTTTAGCTAGACGTAAAATTGATATCAAATTTAAGCTTGATTTGAAAATCTGAAAATGGCGTAAATGGATAGGTTTAATAGCATATAAGAGCACGCCAGTACTTGAAACAAAGTAAACGCTGATATCTACAATGAACTTGGACCTGGGAACCCCCACCTGGGGAATTCACGCCATTTTATAGCTGAGATCATACTTTCTTTAAGTAGGAGTCTATATGTTTGATTTTCTAAATGCCAAGACCCTTCTCTTAATCCTCGTATATAGAAAGTACCTTTTCCATATGGTATTTACGCGGGAAAACGGCTAAATGTACAAACCTAAGAAACACATTTTCTTAAAGGACGTCGTTCAAGCAAAACTGCAGCTGATTTTCTGAATTAATTGTGTGATATCTTATTATGTGTAGTGATCGGCTATTAACTCTAACCGGATATCAGTATCGAGTAAAACACCCTCCCCCCCCCCCCCCCCCCCCCCCCCCCCTCCCATTGTATATGCGGGGTTTTATTGAATTGTCTGATCTTCTTTGCCTCATTTAATTTCTAGATTAGACAGTGCGCTCTTCATCTGTTTAAATCGAAAGATAAAGAAATGAATATTCGATATAATATACTATAGATATATTTCAAGCCTTACTAAAAAAATGTCTGGTACCAAATCCTCGCTAACAAGTACCAATATCCGGTGTCGTTAACACATGGTGTAGATACGAAGTTACTGAAATATCCCATGTGACTGTCTCATGGATTGAAATTGATGTAAAAATCAAATCCATTGATATTTTGACAGCCTGTAAATCGCAGGCACTCGGGGTTTTTTTTCGAAATTTTTCGGCATAGTCGTTTTATATTCTTTTGGCCCCGGATATGACGCGACAGGTGGCGTTACTGGTCAAGATGAAGTATGTGATTGGCCAATGTAGCGGTAAATGCAAAATGCAGATACGCATTTAAAAACGGAACAAAGTTAAGATTGAATGCAAGCTGTATAAATGAATGTATCTTTTCAAATGACACATTGATAAAATTATATTCCTGATTCAAATGCAGTCTTATATTACATGTACGTTGAATGGCGAATGATATGAAGCGTTGAGGACAGCAACATTTCATCAATTTAAAGACTAAGAAATCAAGTCGTTATTCGGACTTTTTTGCATTGTCTTTAATCATATTTGTCTGCATCATCATCACCCAGATAAGGCTTATGAAAGACCTTCTGATAAACGATATTTTTAGAAACGGATTCTGATTGGCTATTGTCATTTACAAAGTTGATTCTCATTGGTGGAGTTTCAGGTGAACGTTCTTGTGTTTGACGTGTTCCATGCTGTTCCCTCTGGACATCGTAGTTATCTTTCCTTGGTCTGCCTTTTGGTTTTGTCGGTGATTCAGACCCACCTTTCTGCATGACCTATCAGAACAAGAAAAATATTACATCATTTCACCATAATGGTTCTCTTAAAAAAAAGAATTACATGTATACTTTTTGTGTGACCTTCAGCGTAAAACATTTCTGCAACAAAGGAATTATTCAATATCCGCTAGTTTTCGAACTCGGAACCTCTAGAAATCTGTTGGATATTATCCTGGCCGAGTCGGTAGGAAGCAGCTATTGTTTTACCGGGATCGCATTCTCATGCAATATTAAGGAAGTGTAACGTTGAAAAGCAAAATTTAAAATAAGTTCCATTTTTTGGCTCCCGTTTCTACCCCAGGAATAAAAAAAAATTACTTACGAATTCATCTCCAATTGATGTTTGACTAAATATGGTTGTAACCAACTATGGAATTAAGGAGAAGCAGTGACTTAATGCATACTTTTAATATTTAATTTATCATTATTGGACCCCGACCATCTGTCCAAAGCCTCATTTATTACTTAACAAATAATTGCCTATACCTGATGATGATTTAGACCTAATTTGGTTATAATTCACTCAGGCATTAATGGCGAGTAGTGTTTTAAACATGAATTTATTAAAATAAATTTGGGATCCCGTCTAATAACACACGTCAAACTAGATTAGTTGATCAACAAATTTAGTTGTGACCCACTTAAAAAGCAAAATTTTAATTTGTCTCCCTTTTGCTGCCTCGTCCCTCTGTACTTAGGGACAGAACCTTGTTTTAGTTATTGCCTTCCCCAAAAGATTGTTTCAGGCTCAACGTGCGATGGAGGGCGCACGACGAATGAGGGAAAACGATGGCGATACATAGGTCATCCTGATCCCTCGGGTCAGAATACCTAAAACGGTAGTTTATCCTTGCTTGACTCTCAGCACTGACTGGGATACACAGGAAAACATAACTGACCCTTTCCGGTACTAATATCCATTGTCTACATGCTAAAACGCTCTCGATATAACATTTCAGTGAAATAAACTGTAAAGCTTTCCAGTTAAAACGCAACTCTCTATGATTTCACCGTTTAACAGTATTAACCACCAGCATCATAAAAAGTCTTTTATCTTAAACAGGAGTTATCTCCACTTACCATTTTCTTCCATTTCATCCGTCTGTTTTGGTACCAGGTTTTGACCTGAATCTGGGTAAGTCCAAGACTGTCAGCCAAATCCAGCCTTTCCGGCGTAGACAAATATTTTTGTCCCTCAAAACGTTTCTCTAAACCCATCAACTGCAAGTCAGTGAAAACTGTCCTGCTTCGCCTGCATTTTCTCGGCTTCATCAGACTTTCCGCGTCTCCGGGTGACCTTGACCTTATGTAAACCGGAAGTGGAATAGGCACAGTCATGGCATCCCTCAGATCCATCATGCCATCAAGAGGAAACCCTGTCCAGGAAACAGAAGAATGCTTAATGACGCAATTTTAATCGCAAAAAATGCAAGTTAATAATTTTAAAGGAATTTCAGATAGAAGCGGTCCATAATAGAGGAGGTTTATGCTTTGTGGTGAAGGCGAAATCACGGATCGCCAGGTGTTGTGGTTGTGTCCATGGGCAATCATGACACTTTTCTCTAGTCCCCTCTCTACCTTAAATTAAATACATGTATATGTAAAGGCAGAAGGTCCATACAATTTCCTCACAAGAACATATGATCATCGCCTGTTTTAATTTACGTTTAACTGACATAACTTTACAATGCGTATTGAAAAATCATATGAGACGTTCGTTTGCGTTGAATATAACGCGAGAAATGTTAATTTTGTATGTGAAATAATATTGTAAATTATACAAAAAGAAATCAGATAAAAGTGTCAAAATACTTATATAAATATGACACTTATATTTATATAGATTGGCGTTACATACAGTCAAACCTGTATTAAGCGGCCACCCAAGGGACCAACAGATATTGGCTGCTTAAGACAGGTGGCTGCTAAAACCAGGTTGGCCAGAAACGGCCGGTTGTCCAATTCTTTTTTCAACAGTTTATTGAATTTATCATAGGTTTGACTGTAGCCATGATAAAACACGACATCGTATCATAATGACAATAGAGTCTATTGTGAAAACGTCAGTTAACGTTTGACCAAATAATTGAATTCGTTGTAGTCAATAAAAAGGGAGAAAAACGTGAAAGTGGGATTTGCTGCTTCCTTCTGGCTGTTTAAGATATATAACTAAATGTGACATAAATCTAGAATAAAACATATACGTGTACATGCTACGTTAGCATGGAAAATCTGCTAGATTTCTACAGCGAATCTGTGTAATACTTTCGGACTGTCTTGTCCTATGATTAGGACCTGGTGAGATTGGGTTAGGAACAAGATTGCTGAGGTATAATGATAATGCATTTTATGAAATGACGGTCACTTTAAGCTAACCTACCTCAGTGAACAGTTATTCAATAGTATGTAGTTTGTTAACGCAAGTAATATTCTGGCGGGTTCTGCATTTATATTTTCGAGCTTTTGTACATATTCTAATGAGATTCCGTCCCAACCGAAGTCAGCGTACTCTAACAAAAGACGAATAAACGAAAAATATGTATTTTCTAAAGAACGTCTTTCTAATTTGAATTTGAGTGATCGCGGTATATTTAATATACCAGAAGCTTTACTTATGATATAATTAACATGATCTAACGAATTATCATTATCTGAGAACGTTATACCTAGGTGTTTGCGAAATTATACATTCATTATATGTTTTCAGAATTCATTTGTAGAACACTACGATTCAGGTAAGTATTTTCCCTACTAATTATCATACTTTCCGGTCTTTTTCGGATTAAAATCCACTCACTACAGCTTCGACCAGCTTGTCATGTTATCTAAATCACTATTCATGAAATAGCTGCACTGGACAATCGACTATGGTATAAAGTGTTGTATCGCCGGCAAATACTTTGACGGTAGATTCTATTTCTATCACGATAGTATTGATATAAATCAAAATAAAGGGCCAAGAACAGAGCCCTAAGGACTACAGCCTTAATATCAACCTAATCAAAATCTACATTTTTAATTAAGACGCCCTTTTCCTGATATAAAAAAAACATTTCTAACCATTTTGAAAGAGATCCTATAATATACCAATTTAAGATAATTTATGAGTTAGTCCGGTAACTTATTATTATCGGTACGATATGAATGAGTTGACGGAAACAGTTGTCAATATCTCCTTAATTACCATTATAAGAGTAAATACAAAACTATGTAACGTAATTTATTTATTTAATTTGAGAGTGGTTTCCTTGGAAACTGGAAATATATTTTGCGCGTTTATATCGTAGGCCTTTTGTATTTAATATGTCAAAACCGAGGGGAATTCCTTCGTTCGGACATCAGAAACATGCACAATTTCCATTGATGAAATCTATGTCCGAACGATGACTATATGAGTGTCTGTGCCTACAAGTAATGAAATTAACGCAGAAATGTACAGGAAATAGGCGTGTCATATACAAATACCGTATGTCTTTGTGGTAATTAGTGATACTTCGGGTCGAATTAAGAATTTTCAGGACTTAATACTACAAGATCTTTGGTTAATCTTGAGAGTAAAACTGCCTTATTAATGTAGAGATTATAAATTTTACTACTTTGAAAAAAATACATAATTTCAGTAAGTTTGCTTTTGACGACCTTAACTTTATTCAAACGAAAGGATGCCCCTTTAACAAATTTCATAATTTGAAAAATATTTTCCATAGATTGTCTAGTTCAAATATTATTGAAAAGTATTAAAACAATAATTTAATGTTTAGTATATGTCATATTTAAGACATCATTACTAATGGTGCAAGGGAATGGATTGTAAGGCACCCACACTCAACTATATTTGGTTGTCTGGGTATCTCGAAATCTGATACAGTGTGAGCGTGAAATGTGTACTAAATGTGGATTGAAGATGCTTTTTCCTGAAAATAAACAATAATGTTCGCCTTTATTTATCGCCTTGGCAAGAAAGGTTGTCTGTTTCAGAGTGAGGAAGCATTCCTAGGAGTTTGTTTAAACTCTCGACTCATTAATTCCGCAGTGCCGTAATTAATGCAACTAAAATCATTCCGCAAAGTAAAGATTTATTTTTTAAAATTCGCTTTTGTTACCTACAAACGAAGTTTCAAATACGTTCAAATGTTTTCATGTTAAATAGTACTTACAACCGTCGTTAATTTCCAATATTGAGTGTACGTGGTATACAGATACCGTTTGAAGTCTAAAAAAAACAGAGCCTTTTTTTTTCTATAACTAAGATTTCTGCAGCTACAAATTCATATATACATATATAATATGTTCAGAGTTCGTGTAATTATTTTTTTTATTGATTCACTCAAAATTTTTCAAACATATTATACCATAGCATTAATTTACGACCTTGTAATCCTATGACGTCGAATCTAATCAATAAACTTAATTCCAAATATGTATTCAGCATTTTTAATACTGTGAAGTTAAATAGATAAATAAAAATTAAGAGATATATAAGTAAATGAATAAAATAAAATTAATAAATAAAACTTTAACCCCATTTTTGAAGTTTACCTCTTTGCATTGCATTGTAGACACTGGCCTGGTATGGAGTCATTCCTAAAGTGGGCGTGGAAACAGTCCCGACGGATCCATTCTGGTAGGAGTGGGTGAGGTAGGGTTGGGAAACACCCATAAGATTCTGGTCCATCCCGGAATAGAATTTCCCTGGCGGCGTCGGATTCGATGTCCCTACTTCCGATCCCAAAATATCCCGGATAAAAAACGACGAAGATGAGGAGGAGGAAGACATTTTTTGAGGATACAAATGTCCAAACATGATGGTACCGTATATTAAAATGTCCAAATTCAACTAATGTAAAGATAAATTTAAATGGCCGTGTTTTTGATAATTATTTGATAATTATCAAGTCATTTATTGTCAAAGAATTGTTTTTTAAAGAATATAACAAAATGATTATTTTCCCATTCCACATTCTTCAACACATCACCCAGAATTTTGTAGAACTACTTGTGTCATTTTCAACCTAGTTACAGTATTTATAAATAATATTGACACTAAATTGAAGAGCGAGTCGAATTATTGTGCCTTATATCAATTCTTCTGTTAGCGTTCACTGTTATTCCGGAAACTCTCTCACAAATATTGTCTCTGTTATTTATCCTGGTGACAATCTGGTTTCTTCCTTCATAATTCATGTGCAGATTTTGTCGCGTAAAGGGCCTTGTCGTGCGTCGCTTTGTTCAATTTCCCAGCTTTTTAACAACAGCACAAATTACGCAAAAATATCCAGTCCATTTCTTTAAGTCCAAGATTAAAATATCATTCGTCAAAATTGTCCATCTTCTTTATTCAGCCATTGAAAACAGTTCTGGCGTTTAGAAATTGTTTATTGTTAACTTCCGTTTCCTAACTTACTGTAATTGAAGTGACTTGTCTTGAAATGTAAACTTAATATCAAAAGTGAGTAAATTCCCAATCTCTAACTGTCGAAAATGCTCCTTGTAATGCCACTAAAATGTCTGTCAGATCAAACGTGTTAAACATCACTGACGAAAAAATATTCTACTCAGAAAAATGATTAAAACACTTCCTCTCTATAAAAATAAATTCACGTCTCGTGTTGATCCACAAGGTGGGTGTTCGGAAGATTTTCTTACCGAAACGGTGTCTGTTTGTATAAAAATATCATTAACACTCTCTAATGTTTGAAAACTTCTATCGAGGTCAGGGCACAAGTCGGACTGGCGAAAGTAATATTTATATAAGCCAAACACCGCAGCGGCCAATCAGAAGCGTCGTTATCAGAATCGGTCCGAGCTAATTAACCAATCAGCACGCATTATCGTTAAATAAATAATTCTGCTGCGGTATACTTACAAGATGCCATATGTGCTTGTGTAAATATAGACTAAGTAGGTGGAAAGGACCTTTATCATCCGGGTAATCGGAAATTAATTCTCTCCGACTTGTCGTTCAATTTACCGGTTTATATAATGAACGAGAGAACACCATTGGAATTAGTGGGAATTTGCTCCAGCTCGTGTCAATCTGAAACACGACGCACGCGCGCATTCCACGTACAAACAGCAAAGTAGCGGAATTTTGTTTGGATTTGAGATTGAAATAAGTCTTAGTTCCTGCTTAAAATATTGAAAGTATTTTGTTGACATAGTAATATGGAGCTGTATGGATATAAACATATAATCCCACTCCCAACCACCACCCCCACCCCATACCCACACCCAACGTTAACTTTTATTCAACTATAATTATTAATTTTGCTCCAAATAAATAATCCTTGCCATGCGTGTGTGGTATCGGATTTGTACATCAAATACACTTCGTGCATACGGCATCCAAAATATAAGTTTTGTAACATTTTCACTAAAGTAATATCATGCATTAAGAATACAACAAAGAAAAAAGACATACAAATAGAATGTTAATCTTAACTCAAATTCGATAAACGAGGACGAAGCATAAATAGACAGATACAATTTGAAAAATAGAAGAGTATCCTAAAATGAACACCTGGACAACCGAATATTTTATACCTGTATATATTGAGCAAGAGAACGCTATAATTCCTTTGTAATGGAATTATTTAGATATTCATTATTGTTTTAATTAAAAAGATAAAAAAAGTTTGAAGGTTGGCAATAGTGTAAAATATGTAATATTTGGAGGGTGGTAATAGTGTAAAGTATGTAATATTTGGAGGGTGGTAATAGTGTAAAGTATTTGTGTAAAGTTTGTTACTTTTTGTTTGAAGTATGTAACCTTTTGAGGGTGGTAATATTGTAAATATGTGAGTATGTAACTGTTTTTGTTTTGTTTTGTTTTGGGGTTTTTTTTGGGGGCGGGGGGGGGGGGTGTATTTGTGTAAAGTTTGTTACTTTTTGTTTGAAGTATGTAACCTTTTGAGGGTGGTAATATGTGAGTATGTAACTGTTTTTGTTTTGTTTTGTTTTGGGGTTTTTTGGGGGGCGGGGGGGGGGGGGGGGGTGTATTTGTGTAAAGTTTGTTACTTTTTGTTTGAAGTATGTAACCTTTTGAGGGTGGTAATAGTGGTGTAAAGCAAGTAACTTATTTTGCAATTTATGAAACTATACAACAAACATTTTTTTTATTGTTTTCAATCAATACATAATCACTCTTGAATCGGAGATGCACACACTTTTAAATGTGGAAGTACAATATATCGAAATATTGGACCAATCATGCGCAGAGAAGTTTGGATTGAAGAGGACCTGGTGCAAGGAAGCGTTATATCGAGACTACAAACATCGACAGTTTCTGATGGCTATATCTAATTATTTAACTGTAATTAAGTGTAAATAATCTACCTATATCCACCATCACCAAGATAATCTAATCATCGAATAAGTCTTCTCATCTCTTTAATCGTTGATCTTAACGTCGCCCACGCCGCTCCCGCAGCCATATCGAGTGTCCATCTATGTCCGTGTGCAAACACAATACTGTCGTAATAACGGACTGGTCGTCTGGGTAATGTCTGACCAATATCCCTTCACCATCGTCTCCATCGTCACGTGGTATAGATCAAATAGATCAAATATACCAAAACGGTAATGCATTGAAGAAACATGTTTCTTTATTAATTTTGCTCTTCGAATGCATTTTTATGTAAGATTTATCTATATACACCAGCAGTACATATCGAGTACTCACATGTTTAGTGTGGTAACGCTCTTGTCCCTCTTTAACAGTCCTCGTGATTTTCATTTTCATTCATTGGTTGTTTTAAACATGAAGGAATACCCCTCCCCCTTTCTCTCTCCCATCTAATAATAATATGCGCCATTGTAATTTTCTGAAGGTGAGGGCATTATAATCCTTTTTATTTATATGGTAATACATGAACTGTACCAACATCAAAACTTTAAGGATTTTATGTAAATTTATCAAAGTACTGTTTTAAAATGTTATATGATTTGTTCTCCATGTATATTAATATAGACATTTCGTATATTGTATTTATCGGATGTTGTAAATATGTCCTCTCTATACATTGTATTTGTTGTAAAGGGAATTAATAAATAACGTCCAAAGTGATATGAAAACAACCTATCAATTTCTGTTTGATAAATCTTAAAATCTTAAAAGTTTTGTCTAAAATATTAAGGTAAGAAAAAACGACCTTTGTACATCCAAATGAGCATTATAAGGAACAAATCGAAATTCATTGTCTATATTGTCCACATTGCCCGAAGAACCATTTTATTCGTCAATGACTAAGAAAAGACGTACCACTTTAAAAATCTGTGAGCTACATTTCACCCTTTATTGTAAAAAGTTAATTCTTATTCAAAGTGGTTTAATACAGTATTCATTATCTTCAGTTTTGCGTGATTTTAAGCATCCTTGATTTACGACTCATGAACATACAATGTACACCGGACATGAAGGATCTGTTTAAAGTATTGCCATATGAATATAAACATGTATATGAAGCGGCACACAAAAATTTACCTACTATACTTATCGAATATATATATAATATTAACGAAAATTAAAATTCAGAAATGTTAAATTATTTTAGTAACCTTATATAATAAACGATCTACAGACAGGTTTTACTTTATCTGTTTTAGGTAAAACTTTCCCTCAATAAAACGTAGTATCGTTTCAGTATACTGGTATATGGTATTAATTATGATGCTATCGAGACTGTCGTTTTGTGAAGTGGACAGACTGGACCACACGGACACTGACCACAGGTCAAGTTTGACACGGAACAGGCTGACCGAACTTTCTGACCACAAACCACGCTGACCGCATTGATTACTCTGTAACCCGTCTAAGCGTGTCCGGGCCTCGTGTCAAACCCACACGAATGTACCACGTGGTAGCGTGAACTGACGTCATCAAATTTACTAAGGCCTGGTTGTATTTCAAACCACACCACCTATGAATCACAGGGACTTGGGAAATAGTTACAATCTACATGTATTGGGACCTCCCCTAGTGTGTATAGCATATTTTCAGACTTTTTTGAGGGCTAGATTAAAATTCGGTAAAAATGCACCCCCCCCCCCCCCCCCCCCGTGTTCATTATATACAACGGGGTGACATTTTTACCGAATTTTAATCTGGCTCCCCCCCCCCCCCCCCCCCCCCTCCAAAAAAAAAGTTTGACAATGTGCTATACACACTATAGGGGAGGTCAAACTACACATAGACTGTAACTAATTCTCAAGTCCCTGTGCTGTGAATATCCTACTCTTTTTTCCCTATAAAGCCGTTTAAAACGACTTTCAAAAGTGATGACACATACATTAATAAAATGAAATGTGATTTTGAATTTTGGGATATGTAGAAAATACGTCATCCATATCGAAGAACAGATTTGTTCTTTTTGTTGTGAACATGCAAAGAATGCGCAAAATATGTGAAAAAGATGAATTACATTGGAAAATATGTTTAAAATGGGATAGGGCGTGTGGGGTGCTGAGGAACACTTGAGATTCGGGTTGTTAACGCCATGTGGTCACGGATGTATTTAGCCGCACGGCCGGACTCTAATAATTCGACATCACTTACGAATAGGAGGAGATTGGGGGACAAGGAACGGGAGAGTAAGAAAGGTTAAGTTCGTGAGGAGTGGATGGAAGATATAATAAAAGATAAAGACAAAATAAAGAATAACTTTGTTCTTAATAACAGTTTGTGTCAGTCTGTAGATAAAAACATTACTGGAGCCAAATCCTTAATTTGGTTTACAAGAAAAAATACAAAATAAATGAATAAATACATAAACCGAGTTCACTGTTAAACGATACAACTTCATTCATTCATTCAATCATTCTATCATTCAATCATTCAATCAATCAATCAATCAATCAATCATTCATTCATTCATTCATTCATTCATTCATTTATTAATTCAATCATTAATTCATTCATTCTTTTCGCAATGATAGCTCGCATGATATATGTATGCGACGTTCAATAAAGTTTCTAATATCTTGTATTCTTTAATTCATTCTTTTGGTTGAGGAGAGAGGATGAATTCGGAAGGAAGAATGATATGCTATATGGAGCGATGATAGATGTTGCTTCTTCTTCCATTCTCTCAGGTTTGAGCGATAACTGTCAGTGTATTATTTTAGTTTAGTTTAAACAATACTTTTATTAACATTCAAGTACACACATCACAATACGAATCATATATACATATATGATTGGAAAACAAGCTTAAAGTTTATACTAATTCCTTTCCTAATTTTAAAAACTGCACTAACCCTGTAATAAATAACACATCCATATTTCATGTTTTTGGTTGAGATTTTTAATTTGTCTTTTGTTTTAATTCTTTTCATACTAAAAAGAAAGCCTTTTGCTTTTTTCACAAGGTATAATCATATATGTTTAGTCAAATAACTCAAAATTGGCCCAGTGTTCCTCGTTCAGGGGAGGTAATCATCAGATGAAATTGACACCATAGTGATATGATCTGCAAGATGGCGGACATATCACCTTCATCTGTGGCCGTTTCAGTACTAGCTCTATTGGTTTGGACAACTACAGGGTCCGGCAGAGCGGCAATTAGCGGCTGTCCAATTGATCTGGACAGAACAATTACCAACAATTTACGGACAATAAATACATTGCTACCAGATCTTAAACTACGGAAGCCCGAGCCTGCATAGCGAATTTCTCCCATAGCATAGCAACCACGTTGATGAAATGTTTCTTGTAGATAACAAGCAGTATATATTGTAGAGTGGCGTTATTAGAACCTCAGGCAAAACGTTATCTTTTCCTCGTTGAATAAAGTATTTTTTTTATGATTCGTATACTGTTAGCGTGGAGTTATCGCCCTTTTCTGACCATGCGATCATTTGGTCCATATACCGAATTTTCCCCGGTAGTAGGAAATTGCAGACTACTTGCAATTCTCTGTTTGATCAGGAGTACTTACGCATCCTTAGTCGTTGATGCTAAACACGACACAGAATCAATCCATCAAAATGTTCATTATAAATAACTGATCTTTTTTTTTTAAACTCGGCGCATTAGGAAACGGACAATTATAAAAAGGTTTTTTCTCCTGTAGAAAATCCTCTATAAAATACTAAAGACCTCTGCCTTTCCGTTTCCGGTGTGTCTACAGTGGACACGCAATAATCCGGACGCCGGGAAACTCACAATCCGGACGGAAATGTCCCGGAACGGATTTCCGTATCGTTATTTCTACTCACCAGTCCGGAAATTCGGAATTCCGAATCCGGAACTCCATTTTGGGAACGGAATGTAATTTGTACGCCTTCGTCGCTGTTTTCCTGTAGAACTATCTTCCTCTAAATGCTTTAGAACCGATTTCCCAAAAAGTCTACAGCTGACACAAATTTTATATCTACTTCACGTTATTAGTAAACACGTGGTATAATGGTTACGTATGAAGTACTTTTGATAATACCTCTACTCATCACAAACCCACAAAAGTAAAATATCGGCAAACACCGTCAATGTTCGGTACAATGCCCAGTGTAAACCGAGAAAGCATATTTCTACATCCTGCTTCAGGCTTGTACTACATGTATTGTTGAGACTTGTTTAAAAAATGATTTGTATATTGAAACAAACGAAATAACATTTACACTATATAGATATGTTACTTATATTGAAAACAAGGCAATCCGTCGAATTATAGGTCATAGGTCAAAATTGTAGGTCAGAGTTACCTACTTCTCATACACCATCTTACCTAAATGACCTGATGCTCCAAGTATTACTGTACATTCCTTTGACAGATAAACTGTATTTTAGAAAGACAGAGTCCGAAAAAGTTTGTTTGTTTTTTGTTTTTTGTTTAATAAAGGTAAAAGGCTAGGCTAATCTGATAAAAATTTGATGTTCAATATAACTGCCTATGATTCCGTATTAACTGAACATCGAATTTTAATTAGATTGAGGTCATATTGTCCGACTTTTGGTACATGACACATTGCTTCGCCAATGTGACCATGTCCCAAGCATGAAGTTCCAGTGACAAGTAGATCTGGTGATGTAGGCGAAAGACTGGACAAACTTTATCTTTGATGCAGGTCAAAATGTGGGTCAGAGTGACCTACTTTTGATATAGGACACAACGCATCACCTAGGTGAAATGAAGCTTCAAGTATGAAGTTCCTGTGACATTACCACGCCTATGATGTTCTACAAAACGTCCAATGAATACGTTCATGGGTGCAAATTACGACGGCAAAAGTGTACATGGCTTTGAAAAATATGAAGAGTCAATTAAGTAGGAAAATACTATAAATATACTATTATACACACAAAGTTTTACATACGATATCAGTTTATCTACTATATTGATCGTAGAATGTTTCTCAGTTGGACAGGTACATTTGTCAACTCATGTTTAGGCGCTTGGCATTATAAATGCTAACCAAACCTTAAACTTTTTTTATTGTATGTACATGATAATCGGATACTATGAAACAAGAAATATATTTAAAAAAGATAAACGGCATAGTTTTAATGCTGGAGGTTATAATGTAAAACTGCTGGTGAAATAAATTATCGAACTAATTAATACATGCGCAGTTTCAGCACGGATAACAAAATTATATCAGTTTGAATCATTTTTGGTGATAATGAGACTGCATTTGAATCAGGAATATGATTTTATTAATGTGTCATTTGAATAGATACATCCACTTATTCAGCTTGCATTCAATCTTAATTTTGTTTCGTCTTTAACTGCATTTCGCATTTACCGCTACATTGACCAATCACATACTATATCTTGACCAGTAACGCCACCTGTCGCGTCATATCCGAGAACAAAAGAAAAGTATACGGCTATACCGAAAAAAAAGGAAAATTATCTTTTTATATTACGGCGCGGCTAGGGAAAGACATGTTACTTTGGCCCGTGATAGCTCAGAATGGTATTCCGTCGTTCCGTACAAGTCAGCCTGGTTCGTTATTGTCAGAGAAATGTACCCTGTCCAGTTCGCGCATATCAATCACAATCCCTCCGAATCCGGAAGAATTCGATCATACCGTATGCCAAGCTTTGTCACAGTTAGTTCACAGTAAACGGCTGGCACAGCGTGTAAACGTTGTATCTGTGTAAACAGATCTCCCCGATAACCCAGGATGGAACAGAGGGTGCATTGCCCTCTATTTGGACCCAGAGAAGGGGAGGAGGGGCCAAGCTTTCTACAGCCGACCTGTCATTCAAATGAGGCCCGTCGGTTAAACGAGAAACTCGTTGTCGGAAAACATAGCATTCTGACTGTTGGCAGACAACAAATAACACACAACATATCATTAGCTTGACAAAATTACAATGCCATATTTTTTAGGATATATAAAAATGTGGTGTTTAAAACCATTCGCGTATTCGTATATCTCCCCATGTTGTCTTTTGATATTAACCGCTTCAAACACCAATTATCCAAGTTTATAATGATAGCGATCCACGTATTGGCCAATACGTTAATTGTAACTTTTAGATATATTCTCATCTTACTCACCATATTCGTGGATGAAAGTGTCAGAATCTCAAAAGTGAAATACCTGTTTTAGCAAACAAAATAATATTAATATATATGAGGGGCCATATTTCCAAAATATTGAATTCAGTATTAATACTGAAAACTTTTATCCGTGCATATCTAATGAAAAACCTCATTCCTGTCCACAAGTACTGATTTACTACCCTCCAAAAGATAAAGATTATCATTTTATCTTTTAAATCTTAAAGGGGCATTCCTTCGTTTGAATAAAGTTAATGTCGTCAAAATTAAACTTACTGGAAAATACGTATTTATTCCAAGTAGTTAAAGTTATAATCTTTACATTAATACGGCAGTTGTACTCTCAAGATAAACAAAGTTTGTCGAGTATTAAGTCCTGAAAATTCTTAATTCGACCCGAAGTATCACTAATTATCGCAAAGACATACGGTATTTGTATACGATACACCTTTTTTCTTGTACATTTCGGCGTCAATTTCATTACATGTAGGCACAGACACTCACATAATCATCGTTTGGACATAGATTTCATCAATAGAAATTGTGCATGTTTCTGATGTCCGAACCAAGGAATGCCCCTTTAGGTGAGTTAATGACTATATCGTAATTGCTTTGTTGTGTTCTGCCTCTATACTTTGTATGAAACATTCGGTGTGATAAGCGTTATTTTAAGGATGCTTCCATCACTAAATAATTATGTTATGGTAGAGGAAACAACCGAGCTAGAATATGAACATAATAACGAAATCCTATCCAAACTCAAAATCTAATACCAGATATGAAATTTTTCAGATAAAAGTCAGATTTCAGACATTTTTCTCATGTTGGCTGTATTGCTAATTTAATATTCATCATAGAAAACACTACAAATTGGGATTTCAGACTTTTTTTCAACATTCAGCTCCTCAAATCACTGGCACGTTAAAGGTGAATAAGATTTCTTGTGTGAATAAAAACATTTGTTCGCTTATTGACCCTGAGGTCAAGGTCGCAATGTTCCAATGGAAGGGTTCTGTCCTTCGTTGATACGTAACATTGATATACAGGAACTTTCATTATTTAACATAGCTGTAACGGTTTAAAAGTTATCGCCCGGACAAGAAATTATTGGAATTTATTTTGCATTCATTTGACCTTTGACCTTGAGGTTTTGTTACACAATCAAAACTAAATGGGCACAATTTAGGAACAACGGGGGATTTGTAAACTTTATTTATTTGACAAAAATTGCGAAACAAGTTATATTAAAGAGGCTTACCCGCAGACGGACCGGTAAACGGCACATCTCCGATCACTAAATAAACTTCAGTACACGTTTCTATGTGACAAAATTAGAGGCTTTTCGACTTTATTTCTAGAAAAAAATTACAGAATATGTATTTAAAAGACGTTTTAAAACTCAACCTGAGAGGGAAATGTATGGAATATAACGGCAAATCTTCTTTGTAAATCGCCGCTGCCTTTGAAGTTATCACTGTGCGGCACTGTCCACGTGCTTGTTTCTTTGATGTGTCAATCAAATTAGACTCCACTTTATAGCGGGGACTTATTGCGGGTTGCGATTAAATAAATAATATTTAAAAAATGAGGTTTTAATATCACTTTTCAGCGTTTTATAAGGAAAATAAAATGAAAAACTCAACAATTCCAACAATCTGTCATGTGTAAAAAAAAATTTTCTATTAGCCAATTTTTCTGATCTCTCTGCGGACAAGCCTCTTTAATTTATATTAATCGCGCTTGTTGGCCCGTATGGAAGCGCGCGAGGGGTGTTCATGTGACGTGGGAGGAAACCGGAGTACCCGGGGAAAACCCACTTGGTCGGGAAGGTAACCCCATACCTTTTCACGTCCAATCGGGGAATCGAATCCCGGTCGGATTAGGGAACCTACACACATGTATGAAGAGAAATATCCGTCCAGTACTTTTCAAGAAAGAGTAATATCATGCAAGCTTCTATTGGTAAAATCCAAGATGACTGCCTTTCTTTGCACCTGTAATTTATATTGAAATACACAATCTGAGCTATCCCAGCCACGTTGTAATACAAAACGCGACGTCAACATTAGATGGCATCAGGTAAATTGACCAGGGTTCATACGGATTATGTCAAACCAAAGTCAAGGACTTTCCACGGCTTTTTCAATGTCTTAATTAAATATCCGAGGTCCATTTTACCAGTCATCTAAGTCAGCTTGAGAGGGAACAAGAGAACAAAAACGGAACTTACAACTGTCCACTTGATCAAAATATAACTGGACATAGTAATTACTCTTTATCACACATTTATTAAAACAGTAACATCTGTGGGGGACAATGCAGCATAAAGTTCAATCCAAATGATCAGTGGTCAGTGTTTCACTCATCCTTATGAAACCTTATTATTCAAGGACTTTTCAAGGCTGTTCAAGGTCCAGAATGAAAATTCAACACTTTTCAAGGCCAAATGTGAAATTCAAGGCTTTCTCAAGGTCCGTGCTAACCCTGTTGACGTCAACGAGGGATGCGGTACAAATACATTTAGGCTTTAACACATTTACAAGTCCCTGTCACACTAAACAATCGTGGTTCTGTATCATTGTTTCCATTTCGGTCAACTCGTTCCCCCATCAGCCAAGCTCTTCCTACGGTATACACAGTCAACTTGTCCCACATATTTTTTATGTAGTCAACTCGTCTCAACCACTGAACACTTAATATGAATCAAATCTTACCCATATAGTCAATTTACAGGGTCCCAACTACTCCTATAACATAAGAGGCCGCTGGTCGGCTCTTTTTCGGTCCCAACCAACTTGTCTCTATGCTGTAATTAAACCTAAGTTCAGATAACTCATCATATTTCAGACGGCATGAAGGACATTTAACTACATTTTTGGATAAATACTTCATTAAGACAACCAGATAAAAATATATTAATTTTATTGATCATTTATATAAATTCATAAATACAACTCTTTTTACAGATCATCAGAACAATAATATCACTATAGTCTAAAAGTTTCTGGCCTTTTATAAAATAGGATATGCAACAGTAATAGTATTTTTCAAAAGGCAGATAAAATATCAGAAACTGTCAGGTCTACCATGCATTCCTTTATTGGGTGTTTCTAGTTGTACTGAATAGGTATGCCACCATATATTTGGGGAACAGAACTGAATCTACAGCAAGTTTCCATGGTGGCTGCCATCTCTACAACATGAATGCTTCAAACCTTTTTTTTTTTGCTTCATATATTTATATCATCATATGCTATTGATACAATTTCATATGCAAATGAACATTCCTCGTCTCACTCTTGATTAACAAGAAACACATAGGCAAAAAGAATGTTCAAAGTATCACAGTTCTGGCAACATGGACTTAAGTTGTACAATTCAGAAAACGCACCATACAAACCGGTTGAGTCCTGCTGGTACGCGGTTACGTTCCATTATGAGTACAGCAGATTTTACTGGTACAACTGGTACAGACCCGATAAAGGACAAACCATACATCTCATACTGACATACCTTGTAACGTTTCATTTATATAGAATGTTTTTGGCAATTTCATTCTTATATTGCATAGACTCTTGATACATCAAAAAGTGCAGAGAAAGAAAATATTTCAACTGCATAATTTGGAATACAATAATGTACTAATAAATGTATTTTTAAAGTAAATGCAGTGTATGATATATAGAGATGTTCAAACATGGCTTTCAATATTGATAAATGAAAGTGTCCTGATTACCAAGGACACTTCAGACAATTTCAGCCCAGACACATATCGAAAGGTATAGCAAATCTTGGAACTTTCCAATATATATACGTGTACTTATACTATGAGGGCCATTCCATTTAAATATCTACCTGACCCCATGACTCCACAATAAATCATTTCTATACATGGTTGGATTACCTTCCTATTACTTCTATGTAATTTATTAAATAAATTCTGTAGGTGGTACCCCTTAACCAAACCTGGAGTCCTGCGGTGGGGTAGATGTTTTACTGGAGTCCTGGGGTGGGGTAGATGTTTTACTGGAAAAACCCTTAACCAAACCTGGAGTCCTGGGGTGGGGTAGATGTTTTACTGGAAGCCCTTAACCAAACCTGGAGTCCTGGGGTGGGGTAGATGTTTTACTGGAAGCCCTTAACCAAACCTGGAGTCCTGGGGTGGGGTAGATGTTTTACTGGAGTCCTGGGGTGGGGTAGATGTTTTACTGGAGTCCTGGGGTGGGGTAGATGTTTTACTGGAGTCCTGGGGTGGGGTAGATGTTTTACTGGAAGCCCTTAACCAAACCTGGAGTCCTGGGGTGGGGTAGATGTTTTACTGGAAAAGCCCTTAACCAAACCTGGAGTCCTGGGGTGGGGTAGATGTTTTACTGGGATAGCCCTTAACCAAACCTGGAGTCCTGGGGTGGGGTAGATGTTTTACTGGAGTCCTGGGGTGGGGTAGATGTTTTACTGGGATAGCCCTTAACCACACCTGGAGTCCTGGGGTGGGGTAGATGTTTTACTGGAGTCCTGGGGTGGGGTAGATGTTTTACTGGGATAGCCCTTAACCACACCTGGAGTCCTGGGGTGGGGTAGATGTTTTACTGGAAAAGCCCTTAAACAAACCTTGAGTCCTGGGGTTGGGTAGATGTTTTACTGGAAGCCCTTAACCAAACCTGGAGTCCTGGGGTGGGGTAGATGTTTTACTGGAGTCCTGGGGTGGGGTAGATGTTTTACTGGAAGCCCTTAACCAAACCTGGAGTCCTGGGGTTGGGTAGATGTTTTACTGGAGTCCTGGGGTGGGGTAGATGTTTTACTGGAGTCCTGGGGTTGGGTAGATGTTTTACTGGAAGCCCTTAACAAACCTGGAGTCCTGGGGTGGGGTAGATGTTTTACTGGAGTCCTGGGGTAGGGTAGATGTTTTACTGGAAGCCCTTAACAAACCTGGAGTCCTGGGGTGGGGTAGATGTTTTACTGGAAAAGCCCTTAACCAAACCTGGAGTCCTGGGGTGGGGTAGATGTTTTACTGGAGTCCTGGGGTGGGGTAGATGTTTTACTGGGATAGCCCTTAACCACACCTGGAGTCCTGGGGTGGGGTAGATGTTTTACTGGAGTCCTGGGGTGGGGTAGATGTTTTACTGGAGTCCTGGGGTTGGGTAGATGTTTTACTGGAAAAGCCCTTAAACAAACCTGGAGTCCTGGGGTGGGGTAGATGTTTTACTGGAGTCCTGGGGTGGGGTAGATGTTTTACTGGGATAGCCCTTAACCACACCTGGAGTCCTGGGTAGGGGTAGATGTTTTACTGGAGTCCTGGGGTGGGGTAGATGTTTTACTGGAAGCCCTTAACCAAACCTGGAGTCCTGGGGTGGGGTAGATGTTTTACTGGAGTCCTGGGGTTGGGTAGATGTTTTACTGGAGTCCTGGGGTTGGGGTAGATGTTTTACTGGAGTCCTGGGGTTGGGGTAGATGTTTTACTGGAGTCCTGGGGTTGGGTAGATGTTTTACTGGAAAAACCCTTAACCAAACCTGGAGTCCTGGGGTGGGGTAGATGTTTTACTGGAAAATCCCTGAACCAAACCTTGAGTCCTGGGGTGGGGTAGATGTTTTACTGGGATAGCCCTTAACCAAACCTGGAGTCCTGGGGTTGGGTAGATGTTTTACTGGAGTCCTGGGGTGGGGTAGATGTTTTACTGGAGTCCTGGGGTGGGGTAGATGTTTTACTGGAAAAGCCCTTAACAAACCTGGAGTCCTGGGCCGGTGGGGAAGATGTTTTACTGGAGTCCTGGGGTGGGGTAGATGTTTTACTGGGATAGCCCTAACAAACCTGGAGTCCTGGGGTGGGGTAGATGTTTTACTGGGATAGCACTAACAAACCTGGAGTCCTGGGGTGGGGTAGATGTTTTACTGGAGTCCTGGGGTGGGGTAGATGTTTTACTGGAGTCCTGGGGTGGGGTAGATGTTTTACTGGAAAAGCCCTTAACAAACCCGGAGTCCTGGGGTGGGGTAGATGTTTTACTGGAAAAGCCCTTAACCAAACCTGGAGTCCTGGGGTGGGGTAGATGTTTTACTGGGATAGCCCTAACAAACCTGGAGTCCTGGGGTGGGGTAGATGTTTTACTGGGATAGCCCTAACAAACCTGGAGTCCTGGGGTGGGGTAGATGTTTTACTGGGATAGCACTAACAAACCTGGAGTCCTGGGGTGGGGTAGATGTTTTACTGGGATAGCCCTTAACCAAACCTGGAGTCTGGGGTGGGGTAGATGTTTTACTGGAAGCCCTTAACAAACCTGGAGTCCTGGGGTGGGGTA
Organism: Pecten maximus; assembly: GCF_902652985.1. Classification (NCBI taxonomy): domain Eukaryota; kingdom Metazoa; phylum Mollusca; class Bivalvia; order Pectinida; family Pectinidae; genus Pecten; species Pecten maximus. The sequence continues at coordinate 21,485,048 of NC_047027.1, forward strand.
GATGTTTTACTGGAAGCCCTTAACCAAACCTGGAGTCCTGGGGTGGGGTAGATGTTTTACTGGAAGCCCTTAACAAACCTGGAGTCCTGGGGTGGGGTAGATGTTTTACTGGAAGCCCTTAACCAAACCTGGAGCCCTGGGGTGGGGTAGATGTTTTACTGGAAGCCCTTAACAAACCTGGAGTCCTGGGGTGGGGTAGATGTTTTACTGGAAGCCCTAACAAACCTGGAGTCCTGGGGTGGGGTAGATGTTTTACTGGGATAGCCCTAACAAACCTGGAGCCCTGGGGTGGGGTAGATGTTTTACTGGGATAGCACTAACAAACCTGGAGTCCTGGGGTGGGGTAGATGTTTTACTGGAAGCCCTTAACCAAACCTGGAGTCCTGGGGTGGGGAGATATTTTTCTGGAAAATCCCTTAACCAAACCTGGAGTCCTGGGGTGCGGTAGATGTTTTACTGGAAAAGCCCTGATATCCATTTCTCTATACCAACATAGATTTTCCCTAAAATTTGCGTTCATGTTCATACATAGCACATTCCTATATCATAGCACTAGTCAGAAATACTGTATTAAAACGTACTTAATTTGACACACTCAAATTTTAGCACAATACCAAATTAAAACTGATTGGAGAAATAATAAACCAACAGTAATTGCCGTAGAAACCAATGTAGATAAACTACAATTAGAGATTTCATAATTTAGCAGAATGCTTCCAGCGTGAAAAAACGCTAAAATGAGATTACTGCTCAAATATGTACGTTTACAGTATTTTAACATTTTAAAAACTTCTTACTTTGTAGTTTTCAGTATAAAAAGTTGATAAAATGTCCTGAATGATTTTGACTATTATAGTACTAGTAGTTTTCAGATCCCCATATCCTCTATCTGATGACACTGTTAAGGTCCTGTCATCTGTCCTCATTTCCATTCCTCACTACGGTCGCTAGTTTCTCATCAATTACCCTGTAACAAACCAACATGAACATTTATCTATCATCAAAAGTATGAGATTTGAGGCCCAGTGAGATAGGTATGGTTGAAATCTTGCCCCCCTGCTCTAGTGTAAATATTTAGTACAAAATGTATGATATTAAGGGAGGGCTTATTTAAATTTAATGATTCTGCAAAAATGAAAGGGGTTTTATTTGTGATCAGGCATCTGTTGGCAGGAACTTATTTGTGGACAGGATATTATTTGGGGACAGGGACTAATTTGTGTGGACTGGGGCTTATTTGTGTGGACTGGGGCTTATTTGCAGATCAATATGTTATACACTTACCGTAGTTGTTCCTCATACTGCGTCCTCTGACGTCGTAACATGATTAGTAACTGGTCGTCGGGAAATTCGCCATCAGATTCTTCCTCTAAGAACAAAAAAAAAGTTAAACCTGATCAGGTCAAAATCTTTCAAGATATCTTTCACAAAACATGACCAGTAATATTCTTTTTTTTTTTTTTTATAAATAACAGGTGTTTTGCACCGCACCAACCAGATTTTGATATTTCAACCTATTTGGAGTTTTTTGGTCACATCCTGTAATCACTTTTAGCTCTTAGCATCAATGAAGGGCCCTAATTAGATAAAACAGCTGTATGGTGCATTTCATTACACTATATTTAAATTTGCTCCGCATGTCCCCATTGACACAATGCTAAGAGGCAGTTGCCACCATATGCCTATAACACCCAGTGGTCATGATCATATTACATTAAAAAAGGCTGGATTTTTTTTAAGTTGTTTTATTATTTTTATAAGTTGACGAAAATGTTAAGAAAATGTAAATATAAGTATTGAACAGTGGGTTTAATGTTGTTATAGTCGATATGGCAGCAAGATGTATGGTGGGCAAATGTAGCATGGGAACCCTACATGCCATTTGCCCACCATACATCTTGCTGCCATATCTACTATAACAACTTTAAAACCTCTGTTCATTGCTTAAATGTAACGTTAATTCTCAATTTGTTTTACATGGTGCTAATATCTTGTGTGTCTTAACATCTTTTGTACAATCCTCCGATACACATTTATCATCCATATTGGGGACAATCCTCCGATACACATTTATCATCCATATTGGGGACAAGTATATTTTTATATGTGAATCACAGTCAGATTGACATATTGAGCTTCAGAGCGTAAATACCTGGTTTATTAAATTTAAAAAAAAAAAGAGAAAAAATTTCTTTTAGCTCAACTCCTTCAAGCCCTTGCCCATTATCAAATCTTTGCTGGGTTTCATCAGATCTAAGAGACGCAAATACCTCACATAAGTTCCTTTGACCTTGTCTGATACAAGTTCCATACTTTAAAATGTTTAAGGGGTTATAATTAATATCTACTCAATGGGAGGACTCCTGGTCAGTTTATGTTTATCACGGTACAAACAGTTGGACCATTAAGAAATAATGATGGACCTAGTAATTCTATACAGTGCATTCCGCTTAATTGGGTTGCCTATTTCAGGGACTTTTTACCCGATTAACAGACTTATGCAATAAGCCAAAATGCACGTCGCCATCTTAGATTTGGTCCATAATGGTTGTCAAGACTTGGGTCGATTTTGGATGAAAATATTTGCGTTGTTAATAAACGGTGTTTTTGTTTGTGCTTTTACTGATGTCAAATTGTCAGATTACTATTACTAATTGTATAAAAATACACGTATTAAAATAATAAAACCTTAAAGATTGTTTCTTATTCGCGACACAGTACAATCGTAGCACCTCAAATCGGGGGTCATACATCCCTGTTTCATCCACGTGTTCCTAATTATATAATATGACAAACGATCTAAGGACTCGCCAACAATTACAGCTAAAATAATTTATGTTTATCATAGAGACATTCTTATGTTCGCTATGAAGTTTAAAATTGTATTGCTTTTGATCATGAATGATACTTGACGAAGACTTCCTAGGCCCAACATGTTAAATCAATCAAAAATTGACAAAAGGGTTTTGTACTCATAAACAAACCGACCCCAGGTTTGTCAATAGCAACCATAAATAGAAGTTATTGAATTCAAACAGTACCATACAATATGCTGCATTTTCTCCAGCATCCACACTGATAAGATTTTCTTTATTTCTGAAGTCCTTCCTTTGGATCTTAATTTCTCTGATATAACCCTTAAATAAAATATATTGTTACCTTCATCCTGCCTGACTCGGGGACATGGCGGGGCAGACTCAGCAGGGGCGGACTCGGGAGTTGGCGGAATTCTGTAACGAGTTTGTTGGGAGTGGGATTCCGATAAGGTATGGTCAAATGATGCGGACTGAGACACGAACGTTGGCAGGCTGTCGACACTTGAGATGACGGAGCTTGTTGACAGATCAAAAAGTCTGTCTTTTATCACCTATAATAGATATGGAATACACATTAAAAGTCCTTTTGTCAAAGATATCAAGAAATGTAAGAAGGATGCTTATTGCTGTTAACATGAAACTTGTCAGTATAACACTTAAATTTCGTAATTACCACAAAACCTAGTATTAAGATATGAGAAGAAATTAATTAATAATATTGTATAGATATCTATGTTATCTGGAATCAGTTCTGCAGTGAATAAAGTCATCAAGATCAATCCTACAGTGAATAAAGTCACATGAAGATCAGTCCTGCAGTGAATAAAGTCACATGAAGATCAGTCCCGCAGTGAATAAAGTCACATGAAGATCAGTCCCGCAGTGAATAAAGTCACATGAAGATCAGTCCCGCAGTGAATAAAGTCACATGAAGATCAGTCCCGCAGTGAATAAAGTCACATGAAGATCAGTCCCGCAGTGAATAAAGTCACATGAAGATCAGTCCCGCAGTGAATAAAGTCACATGAAGATCAGTCCCGCAGTGAATAAAGTCACATGAAGATCAGTCCCGCAGTGAATAAAGTCACATGAAGATCAGTCCCACAGTGAATAAAGTCACATGAAGATCAGTCCCGCAGTGAATAAAGTCACATGAAGATCAGTCCTACAGTGAATAAAGTCACATGAAGATCAGTCCCGCAGTGAATAATTTATATATCCTACAGTGAATAAAGTCACATGAAGATCAGTCCTACAGTGAATAAAGTCACATGAAGATCAGTCCTGCAGTGAATAAAGTCACATGAAGATCAGTCCTACAGTGAATACTGTAATATGAAAAACAAACAAACAAACAAACTTGGCCTAGCTTTATCAATGTCATGCAAAAAGGAAACTATAATTGTTTCCTACCACCTAGCAAGTGCTTCGGAGCAAATATTTCCTCAAGTTTATTCACTAGATTTCCTGCCCTAATTTATCTTCTGTATGCTATGCTTCGAAAATTCATGATTTCTTTTTTTTTTAATTTTAGTAGATCATTCCTGATACACATGTTAATTTTTTCATTATATAATAGTTTTTTCTTGTCCATTATCTAAGGAATGAAATACATATACCGTATACAACCTATGCATAAACTTGTATCTTATAAATGATACCCTTCAGTAAAACTATCCCATGAAAAGCAAAATCATAACATAACATAACATTTTTGAAGGAGTTATACAAAACAATCAAACCTGTTTAAAAAGGTCACACAAGGGGCAAGAAAAGTGACCTTTGTAAGCAGGTTGTCTTTGTATAAATGTTGTAAGATAGGAAATCTTTATAGACAGGTTTTATACACATGTGGCCCTTACAAACAGGTTTTCTTTTATACAGATCTAGATGGCCTTTAGAGTAGGTTTGACTAGTTCCCTCCAATACTACCCACCCCGGTAAGTGTCCACCAACGACAAGTTCCCTCCTGTACTACAAACCCCTGTAAGTGTCCATCAAAGCCAATGACAGAGATCTAGTTATTATTTCACAATTATCATTTAAATTGTATTAGAGTAACTCTAACAAATGTAAAATCCCCAGGTATATTTCAAGGATCGCATGTTTGATATCAGCTGATTTACCTGTCCAATGGTTGACTCCACATGTGGCTTTTTTTTCACTCCAGCCCGCGGCCTTGGACTTCGCGACCGTCGGAGTACAGGAACACTTTCTAACTCCTCTTTCTCCTTTCTCTCTTCCTCCCGTGATAACTCCTTCACAGCTCTCTCATTTCTTTCAACTCTTCTCTCCTTTTCTTGATGATGGTGTATTTTATCTCTACCCTGACAATAAATCCTGTTTGTCTCTTGCTGAAATCTTCTCCTCTCTAAGTGCGAATTTCTTCTGTTCATTACTCACTTTCTCACGACCTGACACCAAAACATTGTCCCTTCTTGAGGAACTATTTCCTTCTCTGGGTGTTCTGTCTCTCATTTCTATGTCCTGATCAACCCTTTTACTTCCAGATCCACTTTCCTCATCATAGTTTATTTTCCGTTTGACCTCTGTAACCTGACCTCTGACCCTCGAGCTTGTGTCCTTTTGACCTGAATCATCACTGCGGTCATGCTCTTGATCAGAAAAAGACATTTCTATGTCTGGTCTCTCTGCCTCCAGATATTTGTAAGTTTCACTTTCTGATTCTTTCACATTATCTGCTGAGTCAGCATTCACGGGAGCTTTTCCGTAGTGCTTGGTGAACTCTGATTGGTGGGGACAGGGCAATAAATCACACAGGAGGTGAAGATGAGGCTCCACGGTCTCATCCTTTTTGCCTTTTCTTTTGAGAGTGGGACTCGCAATCGGGGGATATCCCCTAGAATCATGACAGTCTGATTTCTCTATAGGCGTCCTGGGTGCTTGTGTGTCTTCCTGAAACAAGTTAGATTAACGATGCTGAACAGTTATATTTGTGTTCAATGAACAAATTTATGTGAACATTAAGTGTTCTTTGAAAACTTTATTTAGGAATTCTTTTCACTATGATGCTACATGCTAGTGAATCTGTCTACACTGACATCATTATGGTCAAAACTCTTACACTTTTGAATTGACATTATAAATACAAAAGTGACAAAAATTGGTCAAGATCTTAATCATTTCAATTGATTCAAACTAGTTCCCCCTGGGTGTATGGTCAGGTAACATAATCAGTGTGAAGTATACTGTCCGTGTCTATATAATTTTTGAAATCGCATTTGTCATTCACTTTTCTTAGTTTCTAGACCCTCACCTTTCCATCACCTGGTAGAGGGAGGTTTGGAGCAGGAGTAAAGCTGACTATTCCATTGGCCATCTGAGGGGTGATAGGAACTCCAACTTTCCCTTCAGACAATCTCTGCTTAAACTCTTCCAATCTTTTTTCCACATCACTCTGACAAAAGAAACAAATACCCTTAAGTTACACTGGTACAAAATTTGGTTAAATGACATAATCTGTGTTTTTCTTGGCCAATTTTGGAAATCGGGATGTTTATAAGGAAACTTTTATTTTGAAGATTTTGGAAATTCTTACTTCATTTGGAAATATAAACAAGTATCTACTCACTCAAGTATATAGGCAAAAAAAACCCACTGAAAACACTTTTGAGAGAATTTTACAAACTAAATATGTTTTTTTTTCACTGGGATGCAAATGAGTTATCAGTCAATGAAATAACGACGGACTTAGCTAGCAGTTTGTCATGTTCAGGTGCAAAGCAATATAAAGTAATGGTCGCTTAATTGAAGATATGCATGTTTTGAATGTATTCCAGCTGTAGTAATTACAAGACACATCTCCATCCTTTGTGAATTCACAGTACTTATATACTTACCATTGTCTGTGATTTTGGGACAAAAGGACTTGGAGCAGGTGTGTCCTTGGCATACGTAGTTCTCTCCCTTGCCTGTTCCATCTTACGCTTAATCCGCCACTGATAGAGAATGTCTTGTTCCGGACATGTTGGCTTGGTAACCGCAGAAATCGGTACACCAAGATTAAATCGGGGAACATTTTCTTTATCTGCAATCATGAAATATTGAAATATTATTTTAAGATTTTTTTAACATATATTTAATTGCATTTCTAATCACATGTATACATACTTCACTTCTGTTGTAAATTTATATTGTAAATGTCATAACCTCCTCAAGCACAAAAAAAAATCAAATTTCACCAATTCAAACATGGAACATATAGTCGAAAAAGACATTCTGTGACTTCGTGTAATAAAAAAAACCTCTCTACGGACAAGATTGACACATTTCTCTGGTAAAAACTGAGTAGACAATTCAAATGCAAGCAGTACCTATATTTTAACTATATGAGCTTCGGTATGATTAGAGGCCGTCATCAGGACCAAGTTGTTAGAAAGTTGATTAGGGTATTAATCACAGTTTCAAAATCCTGAGATAAAATAATTTCTGCAAATACTGACTTAACAAAATTTTATGAAACCATAACACTCTTCAGTCTCTTCCTACCTGCCTATCTTAAGGAATATACTCAGGTTTTGAAGTTATGGCCCTGTCACACTGTTGCGTATGAGAGAAACGTATGAGTTGCATATGAAAATTCATAATACGGTAAACCTCCGGTTAGTTCGAACAAAATTAAATAAATATTGACGAACCTGTTCGAATTATTTGAAATTATGCTTCAGAAAATATGCGCGAGTTCGAACTATTCGAGACAATATCGGCGAAAATCTCGGCAGAGTAAAATCATTAGACACAAACACATCCATCGTAAATCTGATACGTAACAACGGCGGCCTGAACAATGGCACATTTATAAGTAAGTAAAATGATAGTTTTTCATTTAATTCAATATTAATTGATCGTTAAACGTTCTTCATTTCGCGATAATTATGATGGTTTTTGCGCGAAGCTGCTCGCGGATACTTAAGAGATTGTCCAGTCACAATGAAATAATCATAATGCTAAGTTAACACTAGTTATATGTGAAAATACACGGACGATTTCTTAGTTTGCCATACACAGCGCGAATACAAATATCGCATGTTATTTATACATTGTCGGGGCCTAAATTTTGCAATCAGCTGTCTCGTGCGTGGTGTATTTTGCAATGTAACAAAAACTGAATTAAAGCTAAAATATGTGGCATATATTAAATCACAGATGCATTCTAATGATTACGCATACAATCTTATAACCTAAACGTGCTTGTTGATCAAATTTAAATCTTGGCATTTTTTGTGGGCCGGTCATCGGGGCCGGGTCGTCGCGAGCTTTCAATTGAGTTTGCCGATAAAAAAATTCTTACTTTACGTTCTTCATTTGACAAGTTCGAACTATCCGAAATGTTGTCAGTTATAAACAGCCAGAGTTCGAACTATTACTAGCTAAAAAAAATACTGTTTTTCTAGAAAAAAATGTGTGTTCGAACTATCCGCGTGTTCGAATTAATCGGAGGTTTACCGTATAATTGTCATACACACAAAAAGCCCTTGAAAATACAGAATTGTGCGTATACTTACTGTATTGAACCTATGAGTAGCGTATGGCCAGCGTATTGACAGCGAATGTCAGTGTATGACCAGCGTATGGCCAGCGTAATCTGCGTATGGCTAGCGTATGAGTAGCGTATGAACTGCGTATGCCCAGCGTACGAACTGTGCATGCCCAGCGTATGAACTGTGTGTGCCCAGCGTACGAAGAACTGAAGATGAGCTAGAAATGGGAGCCGATATATACACTTTATCAAAACGCTGGCAATATGCTGAGAATACGCTGGCCATACGCCAATAATACGCTAGTTGTACGTTAAATACGTTACTCAATCATCAGGCATACGCCAAGATGTCTATATACATTGCACAATACACCTTCCGCCAACGTATGGCAACTTATGTCCAGCGTACTCGACCTATGAGTATCATACCTATATCGTACCTCTAGCGTATTCAGCGTATGCCTAGCGTATGCTTAGCGTATCAACCATACGTCCGCATACGCTCAAAATTTTTGAACATGCTCAAAAATTTATTTCTGCCTCAGTGTATGCCAGCGTATCCCAGCGTGTTTGAAATGTATACAACCTATGCCTAACGTACCCCTAGCGTATGTCAGCGTATGAGTGATCATTTTTCATACGCTGGCATACGCTAGTACGATACGCAACTGTGTGACTGGAGCCATAAAGGAGAAATAATATTTTCACTAATCAAGTGATGAAGCTTTTGAACCTACCTAGGTTAAAAATCCCTTAAAAAGCCACAAATTTTAATATTTCCTGATCATATCAAATATGCAATTTCCTTACAATACAGTAACAAGTACTTCAGTAACTACAGCCCTATCAGTTTTGCTGTTGAGGGTCTTTTATGAAAATAATGAAAACAGATTATCGATGGAGACACACTTTTGATAGTAATGGTTGGCTAATTTATCTAATGAACACATGGCCAAACTTTCTTCATGAGGTGCCTATAGCATATTCTCTCATTTTGTATCGTTGAAAATAAGCCAATTTGACTTCTATTTGACCTCTTTTTGACCCATCTCTAAGAGCCTTAGAGACGGTTAACATGTAAATTATAGTATAACAATTTTCCTTGATCTTTGGCCATGGAAAGTTCCCACATAATATAAATTTTGATATTAATTTTATTAAAAACTGCTTGTTGCTTATAGACGCAACGTGACAGACAAATAGTGATCACAATAGATCACTTCAGACAAAAAATAACTTTTAATCAAGTCACCTAAAACATCCCACCAATTTTTGCTGAAAAAAATTTTTTATAGACTTTTAAAGGTGATTAGCTTAAAATGGAATGCAAACCTTAATTTACGAGTGAAGCACCTTTTATAGTGTGAAGTTATAAAACACCAGAAATGTCATTCTCAGCCAACATCAGCTGTCAATTCAAGCTATCCTTATACCATCGACAAAGGGCAAGTAACTCTTGACAGATCAGAATACAGAAATGAATGTATTTATTACACTTGGCTTACAATTGATTTATTATACAAAAACAGCAAGTGCATCATGTTGATCATTTTAAACCATTAGTAATAAAAAACTTACTTAAATCTTTTACAAATTTCGGTCGATATGGCTGTTCCTCTAAGCTGATTTGGGTTGTCTCCCCTAGAGAACTCCCCAGTCCCTCTGTGCTGACCTCAAAGTCATGATCGGTGGTTGCCAGGCTACTCAAACTAAGGATGAAAATTACCAAATACAAATGTCTGATGTATATATATATGTATCAAGTTTTTATGGACTTCCTGAAAATATTTAATTTCTTTAATTTTCAATGCTTCATTGTTATTTGTTTGCTGGGTTTATTGCCCCGTAACCAGCTAGGGTCATTTTGAGACCTAGTCTCTTTGTAGTAGTTGGTGACTACGTCACTGTACAACATACGTGAGGCCCATCTCACCATCCAGAGCAATTAGGGTAAAATATCTTGCCCAAGGACACAAGGACGAGCCACAGACCAGCCCGTTTCTCACATACTATTGTTTTTTTTTTGCTTTTAATTTGACCTTATATTAAATTACCCTTCTTATTTATGACATTAGCTTAAAAAACACCTAAAATAGTCTTTCATGCTACTAACCTTTTCTCAAGAAACCTATCAGCTCTTTCTTGTAGTTTCCTGGTGCGTTCTTCGGAGGGTGAGGCTGGGACAGGTTGGAACTTACTTGGACCCTAAAGATACAAAATCAAAAAAATGTGAACAAATAGCTTTGTACTGAAATTTATTACTATTATTATTTTCAAATAAAAACATCTTAATTTAACTTCAAATGGGAACTAACCCGATATTTGCTATGCTTCGATTGTGACAGACTGGCTAGAGACTCCTCTGTCAGTTGATGTGTCTTCTTCCCGTGTGTGTGACTACAAACATCCCGAGGGGTGGATTTTTCTGAGGGTAATTCCTTGGCACCCTGTTCTAGCCACCAAAAGTCCCCTGGGTCAGATGTTTTCTGACGTTCCTCCCGACTCATTGGGTCGCCACTTCGGAATCTCTCAATATACCTGATAACAAAATAAGGCAAGATCTTAAAAATCTTATAGGATTTCTGAGTATTAATTGTATTGTGTGTCTGAAATTTGACTGCTGAAGAACTACATTAATGTGAGACTTCATAACTGAATGAATCATTTCTGACATCTAAGATTCCATCTGGTTAACTTCAAAGGCCAAAAAGAGGCCCAGAAGGCCTGTATTTGTCAAAACATTCTTATCTTTAACAGTACAAAAAATAACAGTCCCCTGAGAGACCTGACTTGAGATTCATTAATATTCTTTAATTTCTATAGAAAAATATTACAATATTTCAGAAAAGTTTCTTTTTAAGATTTTTTCCTTAATATCAATATCAAAGTTAAGGAACATTGACAAAAGTAGGACCACACCATCAATTTATGTAATACCTAGTCTCATTCACCCGAATATGATCCAGACCACACTTTGTCAAAAGCTATCTGAGTGAAATGGACCAAAGATAAAGTTGATTGGCCGACTGACAGCAGACACTCTGCTGTGTTATATGCACATGGGTCTTTTGGATAAGATGTGTTAAACTTACTTGCTCAGCACCGTTGATGTTGGTGGACCATCGTCTCTAGACATTTGTTGTTTGTCCCTTACTCTTTCCTTCCCACTCAGCAAAGTACTCTCATTTTCTGAAAACTGTAATGTCTGCTTCAGGTCAGCGAAACGGTCAATGTAGGAGGAGTACTTCTTCGACAAATCTGTTGTTTGTGGACTATTGTAATCGACACCAAACAAGCTGGAAAGAGAGCATGGATCACACAACCAGTAAAGTGATGTTATCAGTTTTGGCGGCATATTTTAAACGAATAAAATATTGATCATTATCCATTTTATAGGTTTTCCTTTCAGATAATTGTATCAATAATAAGAACACTTAAGAGGCTATATCAAAACAAATTACAGAATATTTTCTATAAATCAGTCTATTTAAATGTAGAATTAATTACTAATTCTGAGCTCTCTGTCAGGGGCAAGGAAAGATAATGCTGGGCTATTTCTTTACTCTGCTGATTAATAAGCAGATATATATATTTGGTTATATGCCTCATCATTATTATTAAACCTCAAATTAAAAAAATGGCTATGGAATTCCTCAATGTTCCTGAACTTAAAATTTTCCAAAGGGAGATAATTTTTTGAGAGGACAATTTTGTCAAATATATTGAAAATAGAATTCACTGCAGTGTCTAAATGTACAGGGCTTTTTGGGGCTGTTAATGGGCCCCATTCCCGATTGGAATTATTTCATTTTAAAGCCATATTCCCAAAATAATATGTTTACTCCTGAAAAAATCTTTCCTGATTCATCAATTTTCATCAAGCCCTGCCATATGCAAGTCCGCTACATCAAAGCTTTGATAATTTCTTTGTATAAATCTAGATGTTTTCCGAATACATATACATCCTCAATACTCCAGGGTAGGTTCCCTTTGTTACCCCAGGAAGCATGCATTTAAACACAATCGTAAACAAGGTGTTTCATAGATATGTTGCAGTTACAAGTTATTAATATTACCATAAGAGGGTTATCCCGCTGTTGCTAGGGAAAAGTTAAATCAATCTCATACAGGAGGGTAAAAACAGATGACACACGCTATATGACGCTGCTCACAATAACGTAACATCATCACTTAACGTTGAGTAACCAAGTCCTAAATGATGACGTCATAAAATCTGACATTTGCTAGCAAGTCTGTGAGAAAAATAATCAAACATGGGTCTTTTCCGCAAACAAGGATATCTCAACCTTTGTGTAAGAGTTTGGCTGGCCAGCACTCTGCAAGCCTCGTGCTGACTGGCCAAACTCTTACACTTGGGTAGAGAATTCCCTGTCCACGGAACAGACCCATGTTAGATTCTATTAATCTTGGTAGGATTAATCCTGAGTTTGGTATATCATACCTTACAGTTGACTGGTGCTCACTGCTAGGCCATGACTCATCAAATTTTGGAGATACTGCATCTTCTCCTAGTCTTGGGGGCTCCTTGCTAGACAGAATATTGGCACCTTTAAGGAACTGCTTATCGGGAACTGTCAGCTTTGTTCCATTATCGTCTCTCTTGCTTGGACCACGAACTGGACTCAGTGCAGTCTGAAACAAGAACATTGTTTAATTATGCGCTTTTAGCGATTCCCAAAGCTTATATATATAGTCAAATGTGAAGCATTAAGAAAATATAGTGTTGACAGATTTTTATCAAAACATTTTCTATCAGTCAACTTTTAAAATTATGAATCTTTTTTTGATAATTTTCAAATTAACTTGTCCTTTTTATATTACATACATATTGAAGACATTGAAAAGGAGTGGTTCTCAACATTCAACAGCTTCAAAATTTAAGTAGGTTTATAAACTTTTATTACTTGCTGACCCGTTTCGCCAGTTACTCTAAACTGCTCGTCAGGGCAAAGATACAACAATTTCCAACCCCTGAAGTACCCTCAAAGTAGTACCCGTATCATGTGACTATTATTGTCATAAGGGTGATAACTTGCATTTATAATAGTAGGGGCGGAAATTCTCTGTTAGCAATGTACAATCAATACATATAGGCCTATATATTTAAAATAAATGTTTATTATAGAATTAAAATGTTGAAAATGTCGTAAGAAAACAGTGGTGTCTAATTTAAAATAAAAAGTCCAGTCTCAAACATGCTGTATCTTACTTGTTTCTGTGTGTGTGACAGATCTTTTTGATTTGTTGGGTGGTAAAATGCCTTTGGTACAGGGTCTTCAGCAAATGGATCCCTGGAAACAAAGTACAACGAAGTCATTAAAACTGCTATAAATCTTCTAGTCTAGATCAGTTCCTCCTGGGGGTTTCATTATATTAATCTGTAGAACAGGATAAATGTTATATGTAACTTAACTTTGTTAAAGAGCGTGTCCATCATATAGTGTGGATGTCAGTCTCAGAAAAAATCTTTACTAGGTTTTTACAGACTGAACCTGCACTTATGACACTAGTACTGTGCCCCAAGATTTTCAGCTAATAAATTTCAAGATCTAGAGCTCAAGTAGATGAGTTCAGGGGGAAAAAGTATATTTTCATATACATGTACATATATATCAGATGGCCCATATGCATGTTAAGCTAACATTTCAACATTTTCAACAGAGGCGTTTTTCTAAGCTTAAGTTTATCAACACAGTTGCAAATTGTGTGTGGCACATACAGAATCAAGCATCCTGCATAAGGCGAATCATGAATCAATCCTGCCCTGGCCATGGTAACTACAGGAGAATAAGATGAGGAATACACTCATGAATCATGTTCCCCTATGCAAGAAACACCAGGTACTGATTACTAGTTCAAAAAGGATGGGACTGAATTATAAACTAATTATAAAGCTGCTAGAAAAAAAAGTAGAATGACTGGCCCATGACTCCGGAGAAGACCCAATGCTGGTATATTATATTTAATATCCTGTCCCAACTGGTGTTGTAGCAGAAAAGCATTTATATACACTTTTGATTGAAAGTGTCAAATGCTTTTTCCACTACAACAGTACTAGCATACGTAGCCCGAGTTTCCTCTGGTCCTGACACCATGTTTGGCGTAGGGCCAGAGCACACTGCTATATTAAAACGTGGAAAGCGAGCTCAAGGGTCTATAATACTGATGGAATAAAATATCTAGATGAGACTAAATGGGTGTTCTGGGGTAAATATTAAAATAAATATCTCATTTATCTATATATACGTAATTAATGTGTTATGTCACACCCAATTTTATTGTATTTGCACCACAATCTTAGTGACACCAAATGGTGTCAGAGAATTCCACGTTTTCATATGATATATAGTAGTGCGCTCTGCCCCTACATGGGTGTCATCAGGGGGAAGCTATAATACTCCTCCTACCCATGTCCAAGTCTGGTGTCAAAGATAAAGGAAAACAGCTTATACAGGTATACTGTTTATATACTAAATTAGCTCCTATAACATGTACTGTACATTGTAAGAGGTCTTTGATCATGATTGCATAGGCAACGTTATACTCTGACAATAGATTTTCGCCTGCTGAACCTCTAACAGTGTTGGAGTAGTCTATACTTATATACATGTACTATGCGTTTAACAGCTTATTTCTTCGGGACAGTAGTGACATAATTATATATTTCCCCTTTTACCAACTCGGGTCAACTAATTTTGTAATGTTTTTAATTGATTTCTAAAACTGAAATTTTGAATTAAATCTCGATAATTTCAGATTGAAATAAATAAAATTATAGGTAATCCTAAAATATATATTGAGGTACGATCGTCCAGACATTATTTTTTTATGAATGATACCGATATGTCTTTATTGGACAATTTCTACTCAACAGCCTAACTCAAGTTTGAGCATGTTTTCATTTTCCCCATCCATATTCGTTTGGTGAGGTTGTCACTTAATAAAAGAGAGAGAAATTAGCCCCAATAAAACTTACTTAAAACGTTGATATTTTGGTATTTCAGAAACCATTCTGATTCACAAATATACTGTAAATGTTGTCATTTCCATGCTACCTGCTTCAACGATGTTCAAGTGTAGCCGCCATCATATAAACATACCTCATTTTCGGTGTGGTTGATACATCTTACAAACTACTTTCCATTTAACGAAAACTATTTACAGTGTCAATGCAGTTTATTTAACAATTGTCAAAAATATCTACTAACTTTTTTTGCATTGAAGCTAAAATCATGTGTTATTCATTATTACTTCGTATACTGTAATGATATATTCAATCATTTAATACGATTTCGCTAGAACTAAGAATTCTGAAAAATTAATCCTAACTATTCAAGATGGCGGCCAAAAGTAAGCAGGGAGCTGAGCAAATCGTAGCCGGTTTTCAGGAACTTCGGCAGCAACAAAGGGCGTTCGCGACCAAAATATCAGAACTAGAGATGGATATGAAGGAACACGAGTAAGTAACGATCAAATTGTATTTAGGATTAGCGAAATAAAGACAGTTATTTTATCTAAATTACGAAGCCTTGGTAATAAACACGTGTTTCCATGATACACAAGTTGTCACAAGTGACAGGCGAGGGCCGACAGCCGATGGTCTAGTCATATATTACGACCCATATTATAGGCCTACACACATGAACAGTCACTCTCGTAACGTGTCCATATTCATGAAATGTTCTGGTTCAATTTCTTTCTTGTCAATTGCCTGTACTTTACTTTCAGCCTAAATATATACAAATATAATTTCTTACCCTAAGTACATGTGCCCCCCATGACCGCGGGGGGGGGGGGGGGGGGGGGATTAAAAGTTGCTTGCCATGTTGCCTCTCTAATATTTTTGGAGTAGGAATAGGGCGTTTTCTCAACGAATAATTACTAGCGTAAGCAGCAATCATAAAAGGTTGTAAAATATATGACCGTAATTAAAATATACATGTAACTTTAGTACTGTAATAAATCATTTCTGAAATTCAATTCCTGTGAATAGAATCAAAAGCCTTTGCACGGGACTTGTCTTTTTATATTTAAGTACCAATTAGACCAGAATACCATACCAGTGATTTTTCAGCCTATATAAATAGGGTCGGGTACCGATCCCATTCCCAATGAGATTTCATTAAAAAAAATCCCAATTGTCCTGCCGAAATTTCCAAATAATTACCGATTTCAATTCCGGATATTTTGACCCGGTCGCTGTTTTTGCCATTAGTATACAAGTAATGTGCAAACGCTTGGGTGATCACCAATCGCCATAAAATGGCGGCCTCACATAATGGCAAGTACTACGCAAAGAAAATACGATTATCCGACAGCAAGGGCTCCAAAACCCTGACTGAACTATTTAAACCCAAAACACCAACACAGACGGCATTATCAGAACCCATAGTACATGCCAGTCCACTTCCGATTGTCGGAACAAAGCCTGCTATGTCGGTATCTCCGCCACCTTCAGTCGCCGAGCCGGACACCGACTGTCAAGTCAACATAGGTCTACTTAAAGGAAAACCAAAATCAGATCGACGCCTTTTGATGAGAATTAATTTTGAGTGACCAGAACACTTGTCCGCAGAGGACCTCGGATCTCTGATCCTCTTGTTCAAAAACAAAAAAGACAGACAAATACCCTTGTGAACACTGTCACAACAAAATAGAAAAAATAAAACCAAAGTGATCTCCATTTAATTGTTTGTTTATTGTTTTAATGTATATAATAATTTATTTGTAATTCAAATTTACAATTTTTCCCAAAAATATCATTTTCCACGTTAGATTTTCCCAATTTCCAGGAAAGTTATTTTTTCCCAAAATAGGCTGAAAAATCACTGCATACCTAGTACTACCTACCATACCTAGCTGTAGTAATGGGAAAAGGATTGGAATTGCTTAACTACATGTAATTGGTTAACATCAACTGATCTGATAATCGATAGTAATGTTTAATGATCGAGGATCATGATCAGTTGTTATATATTTTCCTTTGTTTTTTATTAAACTTTTTAGATTTTAAATTAGAATGATAATAAGGATGACAATTTTTAACATACATTGTATTTCATTCATAAGCGACATCTAGATAAGATGGGCATTATTTAGATTTGCTCAAAATAAATAAAATATCATATTGATTTATTTCAATTGCTGTCGCGATCGGACAACAACTGACAAATTATCTATTTAATAGGAAATTTGAATGAACTGTCAACTGATTTAGTAAATTTTTAACTACATCAGAAGACCTTTCCCAATATAACCAATGATCGATCAGTTTTGAATGTGCAACTGATTTCCCATTACTACCTAGCTGCGATAATGTAGCTCTGCACTCTGATAGAAATTCAGTTTCGGAATGTTTTCCCTTGTTTACTGAAATACAAAACGCTGAATCTGTGTATTTAATTTCATTTCAATAATTTTTATTGTATAAATAATACAAGGACTAGACAACAGGCACAGCCTATGTTATTATGTTAAGTGTAGGCAATGAATATGCATTCTATATGTTATATGTTATTGTGTTAAAAGTGTAGGCAATGAATATGCATTCTAATCCATTTTAGGAAGGTATACATGTATATATATAATCTGAACAGTATACATATTATATATATATTCTGTCCCCAAAGTATTATTGAGTTGACCTTTTAGTTACATATAATGTTTATAATCACTCTGCACGATGAACCTGGAATATCATGATCATGGCAAAATTGAAGGCTCAACAACCATGGGAATAAAAAAAGAAACTCGCTTGAACCTTTCATGTTCATGTATCGTACATCAAATAAATTTTGAAGTTGCTATACCATTAAATTGACTTTGTACTTGGTTGTTATAAACTCCTCTATGATCTGCAAAAGGAATGCATTTGCCTATCAATGAGTGTTTTTTTTATCCTGACACCAATTAAATAGCTGGTTGTATGTCACATGTATGTATGCCTGAGAGTGAAAGTCAATGTAATTTGAACATGAATAAATGTTGTACATAATGATTGACAGACCATGGACCAGGTTTAGATATTGGTGACGAGTCCTGTATAAGGCAAGCTAGCTGTAAATCCAAGCAGTCCGATTCATGTAAATAAAATTTATGGAAATTAAATGATAGCTGTTTTTACATTTGGTGATGTAGGTTGGTGATTGAGACGCTGAAGGAGGTGGAGGACGATAGAAAATGTTTCCGAATGGTAGGCGGAGTCTTGGTGGAGAGGACTGTCAAGGACGTACTACCCGCCCTCGTCACCAACAGAGAACAGGTATTCACACTCAATAACAGCCTAGGTCCTCGAATGCAGAATGTTCCTTATGAAATCCGACACTGTCATATGTATATAACATTACACTGTATGTACCGGTATATGTCATTCTAATTCCTTTTTCACTATACAGGTTCTCAAATAAAAAGGGTAGATGAAACAAGACACTTAAAACATTGTTTCTCTTTCCTTATTCAATTGTTTTTCTTTGTCAGTTGTATTGGAACATCAATATTTAAATATGAAACCAAGCACTTAACATATTGTTGTATATTATTTTCAAATTTTGGCATACTCAAAAGGGGCCTAATAAATGAACATGCTTTTTCCCATTTCTACTGTGGAACTAGAACCAATAAACCCTCAAAAAAACTCCATTTCTGGTAATGCTTGAGTATGTTGTGATTAAGTCCCCTTCTTACTTAATATATACATGTATATATGATATCTATTACCTTAATTGCCTGGTATATACCTCTTGCTATCCATATTCACAGCTAAGTTTCCAACTTACCTTACCCAGGTACATTTAATTACGTGATGTTGCCTCCACATCCAGTGTACGAAAGTATGTATGAAATTTCCTTAGACAATTGGTCTACAGAAAATTGAAGTCCCATATGCATGGCCCAAGTCATTTTTCCATAGACACATTTTGTAAACACATACATTTATTGTTGAAAGTAGCATAACTATGTCATGAAACGCTTGCATCTTCCAGTTCACATCTTGATTGTAAACTCTGATTTCTTATGAAGGTTTGTCAGAAAATAAAGGAATGTTGTTTACATGAATCATAATGTATGTCAGGACTCAAACTATTCATAGCCAACCGGGCCAACACATGGAAATTTTACATAGACCGAATAGGTTTTCTATAGCATCGGACCATCTTTACTTTCGAACATTGCATATCTTGAAGTTTAAATTTTCGTTTTAGAGTCACAAAAGAGTGGGTGACCTATAATATGTTAAATACTAATTCAGACACCCTGGCTCATTATAGTCCTCAGGTAAACATGCATATGGTTTGTCCATAAACAAGACATTTTACAGAGTTACTTCTCTATTCTACCTGCTGAAGTTTATAGCTTCCGTGTACATTAACATGTATAATATTCATAATCAGTTACAAATACTTATTTCATACTTCACATGAGTTATGTAACTCTTGTCTGTCTTGGTTGGTGTTCATGACGGTTACCACAAAATGTTGCTGACAAAGCAGATAAATGTTATGAAATGGGGGGCATATAGTACTAGTACTAGTGTTACCCATGTCCGTCCTGTCCCGTCTCTATGCCATGTTACTAGCTAATCTAAAGAATTGCTGATGCGATCCTCACCAAACATGGATGTCTAGTGGCAGTGAGGGCATTTATATCTTACAGACATCTTCTACTTTTCAGTTCAGAATTGTAGTGAGTTTTAACTATTTGTCAAGTTTTCAAAAGCGACTAAAGAATGAAAGATGGGCTGTTGGTATCCTTCTGTGATCTGTCCTTAAACAACTCTTGTTATCACTACTTCTCCAGAAGTACTGAACAAAACTCAGTTATTTTACATAAATGTCCTACACTGTATTAGAATGTATTAAGGTGTAGCATACACTATACCCTACAGTCTACGTCATAGTTTGTCTTTTGATTCTGAAGTTGATGTAACATCTATTTTTTAATGAAATAAAATGTACTGGTTTTACATAAATTCTCTGGATTTATTTACCAGATGGGCAAGATTACTGAAACATTGACAGTAAAGCTTGAAGAAAAAGGAACAGAAATCAATAAATACAGAGAACAACACAATCTTAAGATAAAAGGAGAGGAGTCCAAAGAGCCTGAGAAACAAGATCAGGAGGTGAAATCTGGAGGAGTTCTGGTGGCAAAAGATTCCTAAATGTGTATGTGTGTGACAATGTGTACTTTTATCAGGTGGCTTCATCTGTAATGGACTACAGGACACTTTGACCTGGCCAAGTGATTGGAATGTCCAAAGCAGGTTTCAAGTGGATTTACAATGATATTGTAGATCGCGAGATTTCTTTAAGCATTTATTTTGATGATCAAATAATGAGGACAAAGAAGTTCTTGAAAAACATTTTTGTGAGTTTGGCATGAATATTTTTTCAATTTATTCGAGAATTTTTTTATGAGTATGAAAACTTCTCATCATTACTTAACTGTTGAATATTTGGTAATAGTGAATTAAAATTGTCACAACAAGCCAAAGAACAAAACCAAAAAAAAAATGTAATTAAAAATCTTAAGGTTTGTGACAACATTTTCTGGAAATTGGAGAAGGAAATTTATTAAGAATAGCTTTTATATATAATTAGCATGTTGGAATCCTTGTTTAAGGCCTATTTAGATTTATACTGAAATAAGTTTTGTCAAGCTTTCAGCAAGTATGCTAAAGAATTTTCTTTTTTTTAACAAAACTCTAGATAATATGGATCTTTCCTGCTATTTGTCAATCATCAGGACTCCCCAGCATAAATATATATACAGGACTTGAAAAACATGACACAGTGGTAAACTTTATTAATTATAGATATTAAATCACTGGTTGTATAATACAAAGCTTTGTTAGTTTCTGGAGAATTGAATTCAAAATTATTTAATAATAGCAAGATTATCAAAACTGAAATCAGAAAATGCTTGGTGTAGTATTTTAAAGTCTTCATCATTAATACTTTTTGAAAATATGTTAAAAATACTTATAATTACATTTCCAAAAAATCAGCCGAAAAAAAATTGAAATTTGTTTATAATATAAGAACCTTAATGATATATACATTGGTAACGGTATCACATTGTACGTTACTGAGGTTTTTGTTCTCATCAGTTTGGGATATATCCCATATATGGGTATTTTTTCTCATTTTGGGAAGAAAATTGTGCAGAATTGAAAAGAAAATTTGCAGTGAAAATTGAAAAGTTTGGTAATTTGGCTAGAATATAAAATAATAGATTTTGGGAATGGGGCCCATTACCAACCCAAAAAAAGCCCTTGAAGAAGTCCTGTATGTACCGGTATCCTATTCAATTTAGTAATATTGTAGAGTAGATCGATATCTTTCTACTCGAATATCTACATACAATTTCTCAATCTGACATTGTGTTCATACATTACTGATGTGTTTTTTTTAGCGAGATGAGATGTTATATAAAAAGTGCTATGTCATCATTAAATTATGATTTGCAATATAACATTCATAAAAGTTTCATCAGGAAGACAGTCACTTGTACTAGAATGAAGTTGAATGCTATTGAAAGGGTGTTTGAGTATCCAGGAGATGTATTTCTGAATAAAGGAGAATGCATGCGACACTTCATAATTCAGTTTAACATACTGTAAAATCATTATGTTTGGAGGATGTCTAATTATGTTCATTTAATTCGTGGGTGTACTTGATGCTTGAATTGATCAAATGTCAACAAATTACTAAAATATTCAAGAACATACATGAATATATTCTTTTTCCAAGGATTCATGTCCCCACTTTATAGCACTTTTAGAAAAAACACACAAAATTTTAACCCCACCAAAATGTATGATTTTACAGTATACAGAACTTTCTGATACTAGTTACTTGCTCAAATACTGTGTCATTTCTTTTCAACTAAATTGAACAGAACTTTACAAAGGGGCAAATCCGAGAGAAAATGCATTTGATTATTAAAG
Organism: Pecten maximus; assembly: GCF_902652985.1. Lineage (NCBI taxonomy): Eukaryota > Metazoa > Mollusca > Bivalvia > Pectinida > Pectinidae > Pecten > Pecten maximus. The sequence goes on from NC_047027.1 coordinate 21,507,333, forward strand.
TCCAGTACAAATATTAATGTTTACAAAGTATTGTACCATTATAAGATGCTTGCTGAGAAATGTTTTTTACTTAAAGCTCACCTACCAGTAAGTTTCCTCTTTTGAAATCCAAATTGCTACACCGTGGTTCATTCCATATTGAAATAAGTACATACTAGATAAGAAATGATGAACACTTGATTCACCTTGTTAAACATACAGAGTTTATGTTTTCACAACATGCTTCTCCCCACCATTTTAGATTGTCTTTTGTTACGATAACAGTTGTAATATCGCATATGAAGTGTAAAATTTTGATGCCGGGGTATATGCTAGTGTGTGCAAACGTTTGCTTCAGTCGAGTGTATTTGAGAGTTGATGAGTGAGAGAGTGAAATTTTTATTCCCTTTTCATGACAAGTTATTTAAGAAAGATTTGTACAATTGTTCATTTCTTGGTCCAAGTGAGGATCTGAAGAGAATAGTTGTATACACTTGTGTAAGAGAAACTTGACTGAATAAACCCTTAACTTGCTACAAGTACATCTCGTGTTGTATTAATGTAACACAACGTGTATGATTAATTAAATTCAAATCACTGCCTCCGCTAGGGATCGAACCCAGGACCTCTGAGTTCCTAGTCTTACGCTCAACCGATCGAGCTAAAGAGATCTCTAGCCGAGCAGTATATTGCGGCTAGTATTTAACAGGGTAACATTAACAAGGTTCAGTTGGGATCTTACAGTTGATGCCCACAATTTGAGATCATAATATATGAATAAATATATACTCTAAACAAGGGAAGTTTTTAAGACAATTTAGAAGAAAGGTTTCGACCTTGAATTGTCTTCTGATCCTGACCTTGTTTGATTGTCTTCTGATCCTGACCTTGTTTGATTGTCTTCTGATCCTGACCTTGTTTGATTGTCTTCTGATCCTGACCTTGTTTGATTGTCTTCTGATCCTGACCTTGTTTGATTGTCTTCTGATCCTGACCTTGAATTGTCTTCTGATCCTGACCTTGTTTGATTGTCTTCTGATCCGTACCTTGTTTGATTGTCTTCTCATCCTGACCTTGTTTGATTCCAATCATCTTCACCCAATGAAACATTTCCAACAATCGGCTTGAATCGAGTAACAGACATTATCAACCCTTGGCTGGTGACTTTCGATATTCGATCTTAAGTTGCCCATACCAATCGGTCCTCCATTAGGCCACCAGGAACTGGGTAACTATAGTGGGTTGTGTCTGTCTGTCTTTCAGTTATATAGTCTATTGGCTCTATCTCCTACTTAACATTACTTGTCAATTGAACTTCATACTTGGGGTTTCTGTTCACTTTAGTGAGACAGTCCTTTATCAAAAGTAGGTCAATTTGACAGACATTTTGAATTTTGACCTACTTATATATACTAATAAAAAGTTTGTCCGGGCTCCAATCACATACATTACTTGCAACTGGAACAAATTCACACTTGGGCATGGGTTTCACTGTGGAAAGGCAGGTGTCATTTATCAAAGGTAGGTAACTCTGTATTCTTGCAGCATTTGACCTGGAAATTGGACTCTGTGACATTGACCTTTCACTTCTTTGCTGAAACTAATTTTCATAGGGGGGTGGGGCATTTAGAAGAAGGCAAAATTTCAGAGTTGGTAACAACTGTTCGGTCCGTTAAGAGCACTTGATTAACACAATGAAACAAGTGTTTATCTGTCCAAAACTGTAAGTGACATTTTGGGGAGGGACGTGGGCATTTATTAGAATAAATATTATATGGTATGTGTAAAAATGTTCACTCAGTTTGTATTAGCCAGAGTGTAATACTGTTATATTGAAGAAAACTCTAGTAAATGTATAAGGATATGCATACCCCTCCTTAAAATGGCAGGGAATATTAATGAAACATGTCTTCATTCTTTTGTGAAAATCCAAGATGACAAAGCATTTGGTTTAGAATTAGTTAACGTTCCTTCAACAGCTATGGTCATTTAAGGCCGGGTCTCCACTGTGTGCGAGATGCATGTCTCCAGGCGAGGTGCAGAACTGTTTAGGTTTTTTTGTTTAACATCCTATTAACAGCCTGGGTCATTTAAGGACGTGCCAGGTTTTGGAGGTGGAGGAAAGCCGGAGTACCCGGAGAAAAACCACCGTCCTACCGTCAGTACCTGGCAACTGCCCCACGTAGGATTCTAACTCGCAGAGGTGGAGGGCTAGTGATTTAAGTGTCGAGACACTGTAACCACTCGGCCCCGTGCAGAACTGATACAGACTTTTTAAGTGCTACCTCACTGATGCATACTGCCCATCATGAAAATGTTAAGCAGGAGCAGCAATTGTCTACCATAAATACCAGGTACAGCTAGATTCTGGTATGTCTGTACCCGGGAACAGAAACCAAAGCCTTCCTTACAATGGCAAAGGCTCAACTATTGTCCAAAAGTGAGACAATGTCAAGGGATATTTTGGGTCAATTTGCACCGCTGTCCACAATCTGCTGACTGGCTAAAACAGTATTGCTTATAATAGTGTTTTCCAAAATTAACTAGAACTGTCGCCAGGATGGCTGACTAATACCCCCGCAATCTGCACGAGTCAATGGTTAATTAGAGGCTAACTAAGATAACCCAGTAATATAGTGACCAGTTGCCATAACAACCATAATTTTGAGAAAAAGAAAGTGGCATGTACATCTACACATGGTCCTCTATATTTGTGTGAAGTTTCATTGAAATCGGACCTTTGGTTTAGGAGGAGTTGTCCGGACAAACTTAAGTTATGGTTCTTATCGGAAAACCTGTTTATAGTGACCAGTTGCCATAGCAACCATAATTTTGAAAAAAAAAAAAAAAGTGGCATGCACATCTTCACATGGTCCTCTATATTTGTGTAAAGTTTCATTGAAATCGGCGCTTCTGTTTAGGAGGAGTTGTCCGAACAAACTTAAAAGTTATGGTTCTTAACAGAAAACCTGTTTATAGTGACCAATTGCCATAGCAACCATAATTTTGAAAAAAAGAAAGTGGCATGCACATCTACACATGGTCCTCTATATTTGTGTGAAGTTTCTTTGAAATCGGCCCTTCGGTTTAGGAGGAGTTGTCCGGATAAACTTAGTTATGGTTCTTATCAGAAAACCTGTTTATAATGACCAGTTGCCATAGCAAATTAGCAACCATAATTTTGAAAAAAAAAGAAAGTGGAATGCACAGCTACACGTGGTCCTCTATATTTTTGTGAAGTTTCATTGAAATTGGCCATTTAGTTTAGGAGTTGTCCGGGCAAACTTAAATTTATGGTTGTTATCGGAAAACCTGTTTATAGTGACCAGTTACCATAGCAAACATAATTTTGAGAAAAATAAAGTGGCACGCACATCTACACATGATCATTAATATTTGTGTGAAGTTTCATTGGAATTGGCCCATCGGTTTAGGAGGAGTTGTCCGGACGGACGGACAGAAAACCCGATTCCAGTATACCCCAACTAACTTCGTTGCAGGAGTATAACAAATGTTGATATAGTTAAGATTTCCAGTAATGAAGATAAAATTAATGTCTCCACATGTTTTACTTACCTAAATTTGTCATGGCTTACCCTCTGTCCAATGTGATCACTTAGTTCACCTATAGCTTGCTCCAATGATCAACTCTTATTTTTTGTTAATAAATGATTTCTTTGAAAACTTCTGTATAAATATTCAAGATATTTCCTAAGTTAAACTAGAACTGTCGCCAGGATGGCTGACTAATACCCCCCCCAATCTGCATGAGTCAATGGTGAATTGGAACTCTTAATTAGAGGCTAACTAAGATAACCCAGTAATATAGTGACCAGTTGCCACAGCAACCATAATTTTGAGAAAAAGAAAGTGGCATGCACATCTTCACATGGTCCTCTATATTTGTGTGAAGTTTCATTGAAATCGGCCCTTCGGTTTAAAAGGAGTTGTCCGGACAAACTTAAAGTTATGGTTCTTATCAGAAAACCTGTTTATAGTGACCAGTTGCCATAGCAACCATAATTTTGAGAAAAAGAAAGAGGCATGCACATCTACACATGATCATTAATATGTGTGTGAAGTTTCATTGGAATTGGCCCTTCGGTTTAGGAGTTGTCCGGACAAACTTAAAAGTTATGGTTCTTATCGGAAAACCTGTTTTTAGTGACCAGTTGCCATAGCAACCATAATTTTGAGAAAAAGAAAGAGGCATGCACATCTGCACATGATCATTAATATGTGTGTGAAGTTTCATTGGAATCGGCCCATCAGTTTAGGAGTTGTCCGGACAAAACGTGTCTACAGACAGATGGACGGGTGGACGGACAACCTGATTCCAGTATACCCCCCTAACTTCGTTGCGGGGGTATAATATTAGGCAAGAGCCTGCAACAACACTTTGTATCTTAAGATTGCTTGCATGGGTACAACTGTATGTCTTGCTAGTTTAACCAAACAGAGTGGTCATGAGAAAACAACATAGCTAGCTGGACAAATGGGTTGAAACATCAATTAGTTTTTTTGAAAAATAGGTCAAAAGTTAGGCAAGGTCAGCAGGTCTTCAAATGTATTACCAGTGCAAAGGCCTTGGGATCGTTTTTGTTTTGCGCTCTTAACGGTTGGACTGATGTTGTTCGTTTATGAAATAAAGACGAACCTGGTGATTATATATTGATTTCAGACGAGCCTCGACAAAGACTTCCAAGGCCTGTATTAACAATTGCAGATCCTTTAAGATGTGTTTGAAATACAAAATAATGTACTGCATTTGAAAAACGGATGAACCTGTTTGTCCGCATAAACGAACAGGCCCCATGTCAGAGGAACAAACGTCAAATAAAAAACCCTCTCTTGTGCAGCTGAAATACTGTGGACAAGGTCAAAGTTTTTAAAGCGAGACAAATGTCAAGGTCAAGGTCCATACAAAATCATTCTTCTTCTATATATCTTGAAAAGTGCTGAAAGGATTTATCTCCAATTTCTTTTGATACTGTTGCATAGCTGTGTAACATAGCTGTGTAACATGGACAATTTTAGGAATGATTGTAGAACAATTTAGCCTTTATCTTGGGATATTTCTGAGTAAGTGTATGATGCAATGTTATAAATCAATTTTAAGATTAATGAAACAAATTTAAAGTTGCATGTAAGCAGTCTTATATGTATGCCTAAAAGCTGTATGAAGACAGATGTCACATCAAGAAACTCCAATGATTTAATTCTTCTACGTACAGGATCTGTTAGTTCTTTACCACAAAAGGATATAGTCAAACCTGCTTGAACATCTTGAATAAGCGACCACCTCTGTTATGTGGACAGTCTGTGGTACACCCGACGGAAAATACTATATAATGAACCTTAAATAAGCGGTCACCTGTCTAACATGGCCAGTGGTCACGAAAATCTAGTCCTAGTCATTATCTTGTCCCATATTGAGCAGCCATTGTGTCCGGATGTAAACAGCCGAGATGATCAGATGAATAGATTTTATTATCAATCGTCATGCGGTTTGTTTTGTTTATGATTATCTTTACACTTGTCAAGTCTTTGCAAGATTAAACTTTATTTGAAATGCAGCAAACAAAACACAAATGGGAGATTTTATCCAGATGCAATAAATTTATGAATAAAAAAAATTTTTTTTTTTTTTTTTTTTTGGTTAAGTTTCTGTTGAACCTGGTTTTAGCTGCCACCTGTGTTGAGCAGCCAATTTCTGTCTGTCCCTCCATTTGATACAGGTTTGACTGTACTCGGAGTCATGTCATGTCATAGAAATACTGATATTTACAGGTCATTCAAGTTTGTTGCAGGACAGCTATTATAGAAACATCTACTCAAAAAATAACGGCAGCAAGAGTAGATGTTACCATCGTTTATTTATTATTTTGTACAGGTCCCGCTTCACTCGTCCGTCGTGTTCCTCGTGTAGATGAGCTGTGAATGATGCTTGGAAATCAGGCGGATCATTCCTGAAAATACAGAATAAGATAAAATTTTTACCATAGTACACATGGTACAGAATGTTTCAAACAAATTCAAACTACAAATGGTAAGAAAAAACATATTTATGACAGTATTTGGTATTAAATTTTCATCAACCAAATTTGGACCTGCTGTCAAATTTATAAGCTGGCCATTTTCTGAACCAAGTCTTGTTGATAACTGATCCACTGACCTTTGTTACAATCAAAATGTTCAGATACTGTCATTTTCTAAGTCTTCAATAATTACTGTCTCGAAGATTATTTCTTAAAAGTTCATACTAAATAGGAACATTTTTATGTACATTCTTTTTCTGGGAGTCTCATTATTAATTGACAAACAGTACTGTCATATAATCACAATCATCACGATGCATCAGATCGGCGAGTGAAATTATTTAATCATTCAGTACTGACTAATGTGCTTATTCAACCTAAATAGAAACTCCAATCATAAAACATTTGTCACGAATACGTGCAATATATTAATATTAATTCAATACATAATCAATGTTGGCAGGAGTTAATGTCATTTAATCACATTCATCACGATGTGTCCGATCGGCGAGCAAAATTATTTAATCATTCAGTACTGATTAATGTGCTAATTCAACCTAAATCGAAAATCCAATCATAAAACATTCGTCACAGCTACGAGTATGTATTATATTTAAATAACTCCAACACAAGGGTAGATAATCATGGTTGGTATGAGGTACTGTCATATAATCACAATCATCACGATGCGTCAGATCGGCGAGTGAAATTATTTAATCATTCAGTACTGATTAACTAATGTGTTAACCTACTAACTCAAGTTAAATATTTAAGTTTTATTTAATATTCTCAACATCAATCAATAAATACATGTACCTTAAAGATATTTATAAGACAAAACTAAATGGAATATTTTATATATATATATATATTACATAATCTGTGACAAGATTTTAACATCTTCAAAACAGCGATCCAGATTGACAAAAGGTACTGTCATATAATCACAATCATCACGACGTGTCAGATCGGCGAGTGAAATTATTTAATCATACAGTACTGATTAACTAATGTGTTAACCTACTAACTCCAAGTTAAATATTTAACTTTAGTAATGTGTTAACTTACTAACTCAAGTTAAATATTTAAGTTTTATTTAATATTCTCAACATCAATCAATAAATACCTTAAAAATATTTATAAGACAAGATTAAATGCAATATTTTATATATATATATTATATAATCTAACTGCGACAGGATTTTAACATCTTCAAAACAGCGATCCAGATTGACAAAAGGTACGGTCATATAATCACAATCATCACGACGTGTCAGATCGGCGAGTGAAATTATTTAATCATTCAGTACTGATTAAATAATGTGTTAACCTACCAACTCAAGTTAAATATTTAAGTTTTATTTAATATTCTCAACATCAATCAATAAATACCTTAAAGATATTTATAAGACATAACTAAATGGAATATTTATATATATATATATATTACATAATCTGTGACAAGATTTTAACTTCTCCAAAACAGCAATCCGGATTGACAAAAGGTACCGTCATATAATCACGATCATCACGACGAGTCAGATCGGCGAGTGAAATTATTTAATCATACAGTACTGCATTCAGATTGCATGCTTCTTTCAAATTATGTCAAAACTTTTAAAAATTAATCTTACACCTTATTAATTTGATTGCAAGTCTCAATTTCAAACTTAAATCACTTTTATGTATTTAAAATTAAAATCACAGTAATAACTTAATTTCATTCTCAGAAAACAAATAACCACTAAAACTGAACAGCTCAATATAACTCCTGAAGAAGATATTTATGTGAAATAACAGAACAGGGACTACAAGATGTCATTTTCATCTCTGTATTGATATAGAATTGGAAACCAATGTTTTCTTCACAGGAACGGTCACTTTATTGTTGTACCTCAACACCTAGAAGACAATTCTAACTGATCATCTTAGCGAGGAAACTTCGGAAAATTAGAGCAGAAACCATCCAACAGACCTAAAGAAATTATCATGAAACTAAACAATTTGGGCTGTGTTTTTCTTCACACCCCTACTCTTATTTTTCTAGTTAAACCATATTTCTAAAATATAGAGTACTTACAAATGAATATAACAGATGATTTGGAGTGAATTTTCACATAAATTGCCAATCTATTATAGTATATTATAGTAGTGTACTGTCATATAATCACAATCATCACCACGCGTCAGATCGGCGAGTGAAATTATTTAATCATTCAGTATTGATTAATGTGCAAATTCAACCTAAATCGAAAATCCAATCATAAAACATTCGTCACAGCTACGTGAATGTATTATATTTAAATAACTCCAACACAAGGGTAGATAATCATGGTTGGTATGAGGTACTGTCATATAATCACAAACATCACGATGCGTCAGATCGGCGAGTGAAATTATTTAATCATACAGTACTGGTTATAGTTATGTCTAACAATAACACACATATACATATACCGTATTTGAACTAATAAGGGCGCAGGGTGCGGGTAATTGACAGTGGGGGTGCCCTTATTAAGATTAGTTTTTCTGAAGTTTTATGAAACAGACTATACCTTATAGCAGAATACCCAAGGCTGTGGAAACGGTAAAATATTCAGTCATAAAAATATTCCAGATGAAGATATCTACTCATTATCATATAATAAGCTTAAACATCACTTGAATATTCCTGTAAACTTGTAAACCATGCCAGCTGATCTTAGACCAGAGAACGTGTGTTCCACCATTTATGTTCAAATGGAACTCTTTTGTGTTCTATTTATAGACACAGGTGATTTCCCAGATCATATCAGACATCGTTTTCTTTGACCTAATAATTGATTTACAATGTCTTTTACTAGCTTTCTGTTCTGAACACAGTTATTTATCAACAAGAATGAAGTCTTTTACTTTATCTTCAAATAAAGATGGTAAGTTATTATTTGTATGTGTGTTTAGTTTCGGGTGCTCTTTGCACTGACATGTCATCTGTAGGAATAAGACAAAATGTGGCGAAAACTTGTGTTCCAGTTACTATAAAGTAGCAAAATATTTCACAAGAATTATTACTGAAGAAAATTGAACACCAAGTAGCAAAACATTTCACATGAATTATTACTTATGAACACCATTTCGACACTCAAAGATTTATTTCCTTGAATAAAGGTAGGGGCGCCCTTATTAGGGCAGGCACCCTTATAATGGCTTATTAGGTCAAATACGGTATACTGAATCAAGTCAAATATCTATATTCAAAACATAAATCCAAAATCCTTTCTAAAATATTTCTCCGACACAACTAAATGCCAAAAAGTCTAACTGTGAATGAATTTAACCCTTTCCAGAACAGGGGCAGACAAATAAGTATAGTCGAAAGGTACTGTCATATAATCACAATCATCACGACGTGTCAGATCGGCGAGTGAAATTATTTAATCATACAGTACTGCATTCAGGCTTGGACATCTTGTAACAAACAATAAAATCTTTAACAAGAGGCCCATGGGGCCTGTATCGCTCACCTGGTTGGATTTGACCAAATGTCAAAATAATGTTCATGTTCAATTTGTTAATACATTATACAAAAATGTACTCTCTGAAAGACCATATGGATTATTTTTTACAACATAATGGTGTTTAAAGAAACTAAGTCCCTTAGGGTGGGGAAAACCCTTTAGCCTATGTTTACATAAGAATTGTGTTTATCCCTTAATGCCCAGCATTACTATACATAGTTATGGGATTGAGGGTCACAGTAACCATTTATGCAAAATCTGTTCCCCCATCACCACGGATGTTTCTGACCAAATTGGGTTCAAATCCATTTAAAACTCAAATCTCTATTTCCCCTATTTGGCCCCTCCCTTCAGGCCCCTTGGTGGTCAGAGTCAATATATATATAAACTCTCTTTCCCCCTTCCCCTAAGAATATTCCAGACCAAATTTGGTTCAAATCCATTAATAACTTTATGAATAATAGCGATTTAAAGGATAAACCCCTATTTCCCTATTTGGCCCCGCCCCTCAGGTCCCTAGGGGTTAAGAGTAAAAATTTATACAAACTATGTTCCCCTTCTACCAAGGATGTTCCTGACCAAATTTGGTTCAAATTCATTCATAACTTTATGACTAGTAGCGATTTAAAGGAGTAACCCTATTTCCCCTATTTGGCCCCGCCCCTCAGGTCCCTAGGGGTTCAGAGGAAAAATTTATGCAAACTCTGTTCCCCTTCTGCCAAGGATGTTCCTGACCAAATTTGGTTCAAATTCATTCATAACTTTATGACTAGTAGCGATTTAAAGGAGTAACCCTATTTCCCCTATTTGGCCCCGCCCCTAAGGCCCCTGGGGGTTCAGTGTAAAAATTTATACAAACTCTGTTCCCCTTCTGCCAAGGATGTTACTGACCGAATTTGGTTCAAATTCATTCATAACTTTATGACTAGTAGCGATTTAAAGGAGTAACCCTATTTCCCCTATTTGGCCCCGCCTCTCAGGTCCCTAGGGGTTCAGAGTAAAAATTTATACAAACTCTGTTCCCCTTCTGCCAAGGATGTTCCTGACCAAATTTGGTTCAAATTCATTCATAACTTCATGACTAGTAGCGATTTAAAGGAGTAACCCTATTTCCCCTATTTGGCCCCGCGACTCAGGCCCCTGGGGGTTCAGAGTAAAAATTTATACAAACTCTGTTCCCTTTCTGCCAAGGATGTCACTGACCAAATTTGGTTCAAATTCATTCATAACTTCATGACTAGTAGCGATTTAAAGGAGTAACCCTATTTCCCCTATTTGGCCCCGCCCCTCAGGTCCCTAGGGGTTCAGAGTAAAAATTTATACAACCTCTGTTCCCCTTCTGCCAAGGATGTTCCCGGCCAAATTTGGTTCAAATTCATTCATAACTTTATGACTAGTAGCGATTTAAAGGAGTAACCCTATTTCTCCTATTTGGCCCCGGCCCTCAGGCCCCTGGGGGTTCAAAGTAAAAATTTATACAAACTCTGTTCACCTTCTGCCAAGGATGTTCCTGACTAAATTTGGTTCAAATTCATTCATAACTTTATGACAAGTAGCGATTTAAAGGATTAACCCTATTTCCCCTATTTGGCCCCGCCCCTCAGGCCCCTGGGGGTTCAGAGTAAAACTGTATACAAACTCTGTTCCCCTTCCCCCAAGGATGTTCCTGACCAAATTTGGTGAAAAATCCATTCAAGAGTCATTTCACTCGTATTGATATAGAATGGAAACCAATGTTTTTTCACGACGGCACTTTTTGTTGTACCGCAACACCTAGAAACATTCAATGATCATTGGGGGAACTCGAAATTAGAGCAGAAACCATCAAACCTAAAGAATATCATGAAACTAAACAATTGGGCTGTGTTTTCACCCCCACTCTATTTTTCTAGTTAACCATATTTCTAAATAAGTACTCAAATGATTAACAGAGATTGGAGTGAATTTCACTAATTGCATCTTTATGTATATATAGTGTGTACTGTCATAATCACAATCATCACCACGCGTCAGATCGGCGAGTGAAATTATTTAATCATTCAGTACTGATTAATGTGCAAATTCAACCTAAATCGAAAATCCAATCATAAAACATTCGTCACAGCTACGTGTATGTATTATATTTAAATAACTCCAACACAAGGGTAGATAATCATGGTTGGTATGAGGTACTGTCATATAATCACAATCATCACGATGTGTCAGATCGGCGAGTGAAATTATTTTATCATACAGTACTGGTTATAGTTATGTCTAACAATACATATATATACATATACCGTATTTGAACTAATAAGGGCGCAGGGTGCGGGTAATTGACAGTGGGGGTGCCCTTATTAAGATTAGTTTTTCTGAAGTTTTATGAAACAGACTATACCTTATAGCAGAATACCCAAGGCTGTGGAAACGGTAAAATATTCAGTCATAAAAATATTCCAGATGAAGATATCTACACATTATCATATAATAAGCTTAAACATCACTTGAATATTCCTGTAAACTTGTAAACCATGCCAGCTGATCTTAGACCAGAGAACGTGTGTTCCACCATTTATGTTCAAATGGAACTCTTTTGTGTTCTATTTATAGACACAGGTGATTCCCAGATCATATCAGACATCGTTTTCTTTGACCTAATAATTGATTTACAATGTCTTTACTAGCTTTCTGTTCTGAACAAAGTTATTTATCAACAAGTACTTTATGACAAGTAGCGATTTAAAGGATTAACCCTATTTCCCCTATTTGGCCCCCCCCCCCTCAGGCCCCTGGGGGTTCAGAGTAAAACTGTATACAAACTCTGTTCCCCTTCCCCCAAGGATGTTCCTGACCAAATTTGGTGAAAATCCATTCAATACTTTATGACTAGTAGCGATTTAAAGAAAAAGTTGACGGACGACGGACGCCGGACCATGGCATAAGCTCACCGGCCCTTCGGGCCAGGTGAGCTAAAAACGATAGCAGATAATCAGGGTGAAGCTCAGGTCTCATATTTCTGGGAAATTCTTTGTTAAATGTGAGAACTAGATTTTGTTGCTGTTCTAGTTTTTATCCATGCCATTTTTTCAAAGAAATAAATAGTTTATATGGAATCTGTTTATTAATTCAAAAGTAATTTTGCATTTATACATGTATACAAATTATATAGCAGATAATCAATGGTTCTGTCATATAATCACAATCACCATTGTGTGTCAGATCGGCGAGTGAAATTATTTAATCATACAGCACCAGATAATTTCAAGATTTTTAAAGTATTGCAATGGGACGAAATAGAGAAAATATCCTTACTTTTATTTCATCTTTGTTTACATTTTAATTATCTTAAGACTAAATTTCACAAGTGCGTTTATCAAATATCTTTAGCACCGGAAACCAGCGAACTAAAACTTTGAAGCTTAAATATATTTTCAAAGACAAGGCACATTTTTCTTGTCCTACTGTTACTATTATATATTGGGGTTTACATTTACAAACCAAAGGCATATAATCAAGCGTTAGCGTGGTACTGTCATATAATCACAATCACCATTGTGTGTCAGATCGGCGAGTGAAATTATTTAATCATACAACCAGCTAATATTTCATTTCAACGTTCAAGCATTTCAAGCAAACCTTTCTACTGTATTGAAGGGGTGGGGGTTGGGGGCAGCATGTTTTTATCAAATACCTTTTATCTAATATTATCAGAACAAGGCATAATATTTAGGTGGTTAGCATTATTACATCAGAGTTTTGTAGTAAATATTCTATAAATGGGACCTTTTCAGATAAAATAATAAAATTATAATTGAATGGATGTTGTTCATTTTCTAAACTTCTTGAAAGGAAACTGTATTTATAAATTAATATAGGTTGGACAAAGTATGTCAAATGGTAGATTGCCAATTATTATCGTAGATTGCCAATTCTTATTGTAGATTGCCAGTTTTTATCGTTATGATAAGACAAATGAAACTTTCACTGTACTGTCATAAAACCACAATCACCATATGAAGTAAGATCGGCGAGTGAAATTATTTAATCATACAGTACATCAAGCTTTCTACAAAAAGATTTTGTTAAGAAAAACAAATTTATGCTAAAGCAAATATTATTCCCTTAAAATGAAAACTACATCACAGTACAAGATCCTTCTGAATGTTTAATTGAAATGTGATTTGGATGTTAACGAACTGGTAGCAAGTATCGTTACAATCCTCATTGCAGTCTGGAAGCAAATAAACTTTTAAAAATAAATGTATTTTTCATTTAGAATTATAACTTAAGGAAATTCATGGAATGAAAAACTTGTTTTCTGGCATTCTTTGTTTTAAATACTTACTTGTCTTTAATACTAATATTCTGAAATGACGAAATTCTTGTGTGTGTGTTGTTTGTTTTTTTCGAAGTTTTTTAAAGACTGAATCACTGGTCATAAATGAAATCGCAGTAATTATCCGATAAAAGTGTGTGCAACTGAATGCACTGCAGAATCTACAAAAATCTACAAAAATTTTAGACGTTTTTTTCCCTGGACAAATCAACAATCCTACAACTGTAAGTACTGTCATATTATCACAATCACCATGCTAAATCAGATCGGCGAGTGAAATAATTTAATCATACAGCACATTTTTGTAAAAGTGCCTGCTATAATGCAATACCTACCATCTTTGTGAAGCTCACGAAGAGCAGCTTTAGCCAGTGAGCCACGAATCTTCATCCTCTCAGATACAACTGAGGGAGTGATAAGCTTGTAGTTGGGTACTTCGGACTTGAACTTGTCATATGTTGCCTTGTCGAAGAGGATCAGATTGTTCAACTTGTCCCTGACTTTTCCCTTAGACCACTTCTGTAATGCAAAATAAAACAATTTTGGTGATGGTAGTTAGAGGTGCGCGATAATATCGAAATACCGGTATACCGCGAATTTGGCAGGTCGATACGATATACCGGTACACAAACCCTGGAAACCGGTATATCGCGATGGTTAACAAAAAGGCATATTAATCACTGATTTAACATTATGTGTTGGCACCAATAGCGTAAATTACTTATGTAAACGTGAAAGAAACACACGAGAACGTCATTATGTCGTATTGGTGGGGCGCTTGTTTCGTTGTCTCTAAAGCGCTTGGCCGTATGGGACATCTACGTTAAAATCAAGCACTTTCGAGATTATGATTGTTTACTAGAAACGAAAAATGGCGGACGACGAGCAAGTTGATGGTACTAAGGTCAATAATATTGCAATACGTATTGCAAGTTTCTGTTGAATATTGCAATATATTGCAATACGGTTTTGGTCCGCAATACCCAGCCCTAATGGTAGTGTTCAACTCTTAATATAAAATTTCTCAGCAATGGTCAATATCATACTTAGTACTCTGAAAACAGCGATGCCACTGGTCAAGGGCCCGATTACAAACTCACAGCATCATGTCCAACCTGGGCTAGTATTTTTTTCACATCAAAAAAATACCTGTTATCATCAAACAAAACAAAACTGGCTATTTCATTCAATGATTTTGATTTGGTACACCTAAAAGAATGTTTTCTTTC
Organism: Pecten maximus; assembly: GCF_902652985.1. NCBI lineage: Eukaryota > Metazoa > Mollusca > Bivalvia > Pectinida > Pectinidae > Pecten > Pecten maximus. The sequence goes on from NC_047027.1 coordinate 21,522,391, forward strand.
ATTTCAATATGTGCAGTTTTCCTCAATATATATATTTTCTAACTTTGCTACTTATTATTACCAATAATCTAATAATACAACAATGATTTTTAAAACAACAAACACCAAATTCAGACTTCTTACAAAATAGTTTCCATCTCAATTTTTTTTTAATGAAATCATCCCACTATTTGCTGAACAAACCTTCTTCTTGGCCTTGCCACCACCGCCCCCTTCCTTCTTCTTGGCTGGGGCTTTACCCTTGGAACCTCCTTTAGGGTCTGGCTTTTTGGCTCCCTGCAGAAAAAAAAAGGATTAAGGTATGTATTATTGCACAATAAACATCTTCCATCCGAGAAGATAGGATGGAACAGAATTCATTTTGTTTTCAGAAATCACTTTTTTAAAACTTAAAACAATGTTTTACTAGAAACAGTGTCAAAAATATACAGGGATTTTTCAATACCATTTATAGGAACTTCCACCTCAGGATTTTGTTCCATTTTCCCCCCAACAGACTTGTTAAATTCATTGTAATATTGTATTTCCCTCATTTTTATTGCTATAATATCCCAAAATCCTTCAGTTTCTTTCCTAATTAACCATTTGCTGTTTTCACTTGGAAATGCATTTTTAAGGTAAAATACTGAAACCATAATTGTCAATTTCCCTTTTTTCAGAACTGATTTTTACAAAAAAGTTGTTTCCTGTAAAGTCTAGAGTTATCCCCAATAGAATTTTTTAAAAAAGGAATGGTTTTCAAGCTCGATTTGTAATTAGTTTAATATAAACTAGTTCTTTTTTTTCTTCTAAATTTCAAAAGCTATAAAATTGGTGATTAATGAAAAATAAAAACTGTTCAAAAGACTGTCTTTTTTTAACCAGAGGTGCAAATACCAAAATTTTGATTTATCTAGGGTGCACTTAAATCATAAAACACGAGATCGTCACTTCTAGGGCTGTACGAGTACCAACATCAGGTCCAGTTTGAAGAGTACTAGGATTTAAAAATGTGTACCCAGATATCTGTCAATATAGGGAACATTCTCATTCTCCAGTGACTATTGGTCAAAAAAGTGGGAAAATAATGTCCTAATCGATGATTGCTTTTACTAACCAGAGATCAATCTCTCTGTAACATGTTCAAGTGCAATATTTATATTTTTGATTTCTCCGAGCCAATTTTCCTGTGGGGACCCCTTGTTCATGTCGGCCTTTCCAACATAAGGATAACATAAGAGTTCCAGATTATGTCATGCTTCCTGCTGCGTATGCTTAGCAAATATTTACACGTCGTAAACTCATCAAAGAAAATATTATCGCACCAAGACATTACCACAACATTTTAAAATATATTACTTTCAATGATGAATTTTTTAAAATTGCTGATTTCTTTATCTTCTCCGTTATAAACAATGAGACTTGTGCATACATCAAAATAATTTGGGTACCGTACCCGGATACAGATTATATTGGGTACTATTCATAAGTTTGGGAACTGGGGGATAAAAGTACCCATAGCTGCCCTAGTCTCTACATTCCTACTAGGTTCAAGCATCTAGAACTTAAGGAGTCCATATAATGAATGCATCCAATTGTAAAACTGGCATAAATATATAAAGGGATTCTATGTCAAACTATTGAACTACATATAATATCCATATACATTACCCGACCAAGCCCTAGCAATATACCCACAAGTAAAAACCACCATTTCTCATAATTTGTAATGCAAAAACAAACAGCCAAATATCTTCCTGTTATAATTAATTATAAGTAGCATAATTTCAGTGGTCTGCTAAGAAATGAAAACTGTTAGGCTGAACAGATGGAACATTTTATTTCAACTATAAACTCTTATGGGAGATCAAGATGAAGCAACAATTGCTGGGAAATATTTTTACGAAGAAAAGAGACGTTAATAAGATTATTATAGACATCTTTAAATTTGGGGGAGTCGGAATACATAATTTCAGGATCCCGGAGATCCATGGATTTCGACGTCCACAACACGTGTACCGACGAATTTGTTAAAAAGTTCCTTTGAGAAGGAAGCAGAGACACCGACAACACCAACAACGTAAATTGTTATACAATGAAAGTGTCTGCCCATATATGCGACTGTTAAATCGAATATTATGTGTGAAATTTTGCTAAATTTTTGCGTCTTAAAATTACCAACCATTTTGCTGAGAGCACATGTGAGAAAGAGGCCTTACCCAGAATGCAAATCGTCGAATTTCCGTTATTGTGTATATCATTAACAATAAGAACACTTATGCTTTCGTAAATGCACATTATACTTATTTTCATATTGTAAAAATACAAATCAAGAATTCTATGTGAAATTGTGATATTTATAATAATATATTCGAAAAATTTATATGGTTTCCACAATGTTATTGTTAATGAGATAAGCGATAGGCGCAGTGGATATGCGCAGTAAATACAAGTTTCAAAGAAGAGAATGACGTAAGTCCAAAATGTCGTATACATTTGTAGCGCCCATTCATTTTATTTGTGTTAATAGGTTATCGATAATCCTACTATTTAAGTTTGGAAATCAAAAAGTCGTTCACATCGACCATATTACTGACAAATGTAATTTTGTCTTAAAAAACAACAACACATTATTCATTAATGATAACTGTTTATGTCGATCTTTGAAAGTCTACTTTCTCTTTTGTTCCATTTGTATTTGGTGTAGTACAGTATAAACCAGATCAACCGACTTACTAATAATGTCTAATATTAATTTGCGAGATTTGTTATTTGTATTTTACTCATATTTTCCCATTTGCCATGCACCAAAAATTAAATGTTACATTGTACTTTCGTTTTTGATTTCTAGTCTAGATCTGGTTACAAAATTTTTATTGCCTGCAGGTGTCGATATTTTGTCTTAGAAATAAAGAATGATAGGGAATCAAATGGATCTGATGAAAAAAATCTCACTCTCATCAATATATTTCATTTTGAATGTGGACAATCACATCAACACATAGCCCGAGTTTCCTCTGGCCCACGTCTGGTGTAAGACATAGTGTCAGGGCCAGAGGAAACTCGGGCTAATCAACACATATATATTTATAGGTTGACAAATGTTAATATTATGTCCAGTTCCCATGTTATTTGCTAATAGAAATCATTCACCTTAGTATTTATATTTCTTAATTACATTTGTTGCAACCGACTCTGTCATAAGTTTCTCACCATGCAATCCTCTAACCTTGTTGATTAACCTTGGAGTAGTCTAGACACCAGACTTGGACATTAAATGACAGATCTAGATGTGAGTTGTAGGTCGCTCCAGATATCTACCTGTCAGAATGTCTAAGTCTGATGACAGGGCCAGAGGAAACTCCGGAAATATTCTGTGAGGCATGCATGACACATTCTCATTCAGATTGGACACATTCTCTTCTCACATTCAAATTCTTTTTCAGAATCCAACTCATCTCAAAATTCACCAATTTTGTGACAGAAAAAATAAAAGAACTGCACTACACTGGTGCTGATCGAAGTACATGAATAGAACATAAAAACTTTCATCCGAAAAATGATTAAAAAAGTGCTAATCTGGAAATAACAAAATTGATAAAACATTTTAACAATACTCAACTTAAAAAATGGCTGACAACTTTCAAGACATTCTTTATGAGATTGTAAGCGGTTTACAAGATGGAATATTAGGAACACTTAAGATCCGAAAGTTAGGGAAAGCAGAGAGTGAAGAGATATTAAAGAAAGACCCAGAGCCAATGACTACCTTGGCAAGACGGAGAGCAGAGCGCAATAAAGACAAAGTCCAGCACAAGGAAAGGTGCTTTAAATTTGTTTGTGATGTGCTGCAACTACATTGTACCTATCTATGATGTTGAACAAATGCAATAAAGTGAAAACAAAAAACTACTGAATATGATATTTCTTTAATGATTGTGAAGTTTCTTAAGTCAACATATATATATTTTCATTCATAAGAAAAAATAATTATAATTCAAATATTACTGTTTATTTCAAATTTGCATTACATTCATGCATGCAATTTCTAGTCAAAGAAAATCATAAAAAAATGAATTGATGAAATTATCAAAATCAACTGACTAATGTTTCAGAGAGCCAAAGATTATACAGAGGATTATAATGTGCTGTGCTTGGAATGGTGGTATCTTTTTGGTAAGCATTGTGGTTGCTGCATTATATAAGAGCAGTTTAAGCCAGTATTGCCCATTAGTAATTGATAAATATACTTTCTGTCACTATTGCCCAGGCCTGTCATATTAGTAAAGTTGATGCCTGTATTGCCTTGTAGTTTGAAAATTCAATAATGACTTGATTAAAGGTAAATCCAGGCTAGTATTGTTTAAATACATAACAAACCTCTTAAAAACCAAGGTCATTATTATAGAAGCTATCATTGTATAATTGATAGGTCTAACTGATGTTTATTTCTTGAAAGTAAGATAACAGCTTATCCCTTAACACTATGTATCTGTAAGGAAAACTAGGGCCCCAATGTTGGGAGAGAGTTGCTCCTCTGGGGCTGGATGGGTGGGACCCAATAATGCAATAATGACACTACATCTCTCCATTTCATTTTAAAATAATTCTGTTGTGAAAATTTGAAAATTAGTCGAGCATTTAACAGCACACAAGGTTTCCACTTCTGTAATATTTCGCACCAATCTTTATCACATCATATTCTTACAAGTCTTTATGACATGATAAAATGTATTTTGAGAATTATTTCTTTAAATTGTTTGAAATAACATTTATATTCATTTTAATTATGTTATGTTAATTATTATTTGATTTCAAATTTTGCAAATTTGCATGAGTTTAAGATAGATATTGAGATATATTTCATATCTATCCGAAATATGTTGGATGATGAATTGAAGCTTTCACCTTAAATTGAAATAATGACTGTTTTTTTTTCAGATGAGTATCTTCTTGTTCAACCATATGCTGCTGCCCATTGTTCAGCTAATTATAGCTGGCATATTTGGTGAGGATCCTCTTGTTATTAGCCAGTTGTGAATCATGACATTAATTGGTCACAATGAACATGGTGTTTGTATGTTACAGAGTTGAATTTTATTCAGTACGCTGGTTTGTATATATGTCAGTAATGTGACGTCATGCATATAGGTAGGTGTTATTTTATTGACTACCCGGGTTTGGTGCATTAGTCCTTTGTTTGATCATTAGACCGATGGGACTTGACCATTAGACATAAAAGAGAGGGAGAGGCAGCAATGAGAGGTATTAAATAAATTTGCCCCTACTAATTTGTCTTGTCTGTCCTTTCCAGTTGCTGTTAGTCTTCTCCCAGATTTGAATGTTTACTCTTTGGGTGGTTGTGTTTATGAGCAGTTTATTTTATACCCTGTAATGATACTAACACAAAGCTAACTAGTCATACATCTAATGTTACAAACACAGACACTACAGAATACAATTACACACAGACAATTAACCCTATAGAATATATGTATACATGTTCTTTGTCAAGAACAAGAAAACCCCAGGTCTGATGGTCCAGAGTAAGTAGATATTGTCTGCGGGCATGTTGATATTTTAATTGCCTGATAGACAAGTGCAAATTTTCTGGCAATCTTTACCTTTTCCTTTGATTCTGTTTGATTGGACCATCATATTTTTATGAGATCAAAGCATTATTGTTACCCTTGCCTAATTGCGCATGCGTGCTGTTACAGCTTCCGTAAATAAACAAGTTGAACGTTATCAGTTTCTGGCAGCACTCTGGATTTATAAGATGATTAATTTAGAAGTATGAAATAACTAAGTACTGCTATATCATTTCAAGTTTTGTTTGATGTTAATTGAGATGTTATACATCGTTTTGGACCTGAATACGGGAACATGCTCAAGTGAGATCGTATGTGTACGGAACGTGTGGCTCACGATCGACTTAGATAAATCCACGTAATTGCTGATAATTACACAATTTCAAGGAATTAAACATCAAAATAACTATTCATTTCTTTGATTATTTGTTAACTATTACTTTCTAAATGCTTTATATATGTTATACATATATATATAAGTATTAAATCAATCCTGCTGTGAAAGGAAACGATCACAAATCTCAGTCAAATCACATTCATTCTGACTGGGAAAAGGCTTGTACTTGCGTATAGTGCGCAGTGGTCTTTTTCACTTGTCAATTTTTGAAAAAAAGTGTGCACTATACGCGAATATTTACGGTATTCAAGTTTGGGTCTTTACTTTGAAACATGAAATTGGGTAAATTAGGGGGCTGTGATAGCTCAGTTGGTTAGAGTGCCAGCCATGTAATCTCATGTTAATGATCCGAGGCGTGGTTCGACACTCCCTACCTGTGTCAGTTTGTTTTTCTCAGGAAACTGAGAAAGGGCCAGTATTTGCTGTAATGGATGTGTCCTTGGGCAAGACACTTCACCCTTATGGCTCTGGATGGCATGCAACAGGCCTCCCTTATGTAGTTCAGTGATACATGAGGTAGTTACTAACTACTACAAGGAGACTCCGCCTCAAAATGACCCTGACTGTTTACTGGACGATAAATCGAAGAAACAAACAAAACAAACTGGACCAGTTTATTTTGTAGTCAAATATGTGTAACAGAATGAGAATAAGTCATGGAGTCAGGATTTGAGACAGAGATCTTGGATTTTGGGGCCATACTACATATATTACACGAGACGTCCTTAAGTCAGGTGTTGGTAAAGTCATGTTAGAGGCATCTTCCCTAGCCAAGGGTTACAATCTGCTTTCTCCTCTTCAAAAAGAGAAGATGACCGATCATAACTCTTGACTAACACAGATATGTCAGTGTTGAGGTTATAGAAACCAGTTTCTTAGGGTACTTATGAGATCCTGGAGGATAATACTGGATGTTGTTTAAATCCTATTACCTTGCCTATCATGAAATCATGAGTTGGTGAAGTTTGGTTTCACTGCATGTCACAGATTCCAACTATTTTTCTTGTAAAATAAAAACAAACAAAAGTTAAAGAGTTTAAAAAATATATATTTAGGACTTTACAAGTGTTTGGAATTTATGCTTTAAAAGAATCTAGACATATATATTTTATGTTTTGAAGTGGAATGCAGTAAAGTTGTTTATTTTTCAATTTATAGGAGAGTCTTCAAAAATGAAAGCAAATAAAAGTTGAAATTTGAAAAAAAAAAAAATTGGACTTTACAAGTGTTTGGAATTGATGTTTTAAAGGAATCTGGACACATTAATGTTTTTAAGTGGAATGCATTATAATTATTTATTTTTCAATGTATAGGAGGGTCTGGGAATAACAGTGTATGGGGCTGGATCGGACCCATACTCTCCTGGACATTCAGCGCCCTCTGGATCCTGCCAATATTTGTCCTCAGCAAAGTCGTCAACAGTCTTTGGTTTCAGGTAGGTAAAATATAATTTCTTCTGAAATAATGATTCATCTAATAACAGGCAATAACACACCATATTTATCTGCAAGTAAGCCCCTGTCCACAAGTAAGTTCCTGTCCACAAGTAAGCCCATGTCGACAGGTAAGCCTTTGTCCACAAGTCCCAATTTAAGCTACAAGTAAGCCCCTGTCCATAAGCAAGCCCCTGTCCACAAGGAAGCCCCTGTCCACAAGGTAGCCCCTGTCCACAAGTAAGCCCATGTCCACAAGTAAGTCCCCAGCCACAAGTAAGCCCCCAGTCACAAGTAAGCTCCTGTTCACAAGTAAGCCCCTGTCCACAAGTAAGCCAATGTCCACAAGTAAGTCCCTGTCCACAAGTAAGTCCCTGTCCACAAGTAAGTCCCTGTCCACAAGTAAGTCCCTGTCCACATGTAAGTCCCTGTCAATAAGCAAGCCCCTGTCCACAAGCAAGCCCTTGTCCACAAATAAGTCCCCAGCCACAAGTAAGCCCCTATTCATAAGGAAGCCCTGTCCACAAGTAAGCCCCTGTCTACAAATAAGCCCCTTCAATTTTGCAGAATCATCAATTTTAAAAATATATCAATGTTTTATATAAGGGAAACTGGATTATTTGAGTCAATAAAGTACAGACCTTTCACCAAGGTGGTTTGAGTTTGATTACCTGATCAGGCTTGATAAACCTACCAAGCCATGCAGATTTACTCAGGACGGTTTTGCATTCTTTCTTCATTTACACCTCCAGTTGCTTTCTTCAAGAAACTTTCTTTTTCCGTATACCAGATTTAATGGTCATGAGCACAGGTTCCCGACTCATTTCATAAAATATTAACATATAAAAGTACAAAGAAATGAGATATGTACTCTTATAATATGTTATTATTTTATAAAACAAGTCAGGCACTTGTGGTCATGAGTGAAAGATTACAGGAACTAAACTGTACATCTGACTGGTAATGATACGTAACAGTTACATCCATTGAACCTGGTATCATTTTTCAGGTACCATTGTAAATAGATTTTTAGATACTTTTTTTAAAAGAGATTTTATTACATTAATATGAATACACCACATACAATTCCAATAACTGTGGTTTGTAATAATCATCATCGTCATCGTCGTCGTCGTCATCATCAGGTTTCAGTTTTCTGTGGGTTTTTTTACAGGATATAGCTGATGCAGCATACTTTCAGTATAGGGGAAAACCAAAACAGTTCAACATCAGCAGCCTGATAGCTGACATCAGCTTCAGCATGCTGCTTCAGGCTTTCTTCCTCATACAGGTACGTCAACTATTGTCTCTAAGGGACATTAGCAGATTCCTTTATTCAGTGACTAGTTCATATTATACATGTATTTTTTAACGTTAAATCTTACTTAGGTTCATCCTCGAAATTACAGAGGTTTAGTGTATGACTAGTGAGCCAGAGGTCTGGGGTCCAATCCCTAGCAGAGACAGTGATTTGAATTTAATTTACCTTAATTGCGCTCTGTTACATTTCTTAGGTTCATCCTTGAAATTACAGAGGTAAAGAAAGAGACTGTAACCCTTGTACTTTGAATATGAGTTACACATAATAAAGAATATCAGTAACTTAGACAATGGTATAACCCTTCCAGTTAACTCTTTCCGTACTTTGTGTTCTTTCCGGATTCCGTACCGGAAGTAGTTATTAGGCCCGCCCCCGGAAGTTTAAACAAAATGACAGACTGCATGTGCATTTTTGGTGTGTTGTTATTTTCATATAGAAACAGAAAGGTTAGTGTTATCTTTGTACATGATTAAGAAATATTTAACAAAATAATATCTAGATCAGATTTATCATTCTGAAACGTCCTAGACTCTGATATCTAAAATGCAAATGTAGCAAGCCGCCATATTGTTTGCATTAGAACATATTGAGAAAAAATCAACTATTACTCTATCGAAAAAACACGTAAAACAATCGAAATAAAAATTATTTAACAACCAAAGTGTTTGTCTTTAAAGCTTTGAACACATTTTATAAATCATTGCATTTGGTAATTGTATTTATCGGTTGATGCTGTCAACAAATCAACACTTTAAAAACGTCAACTTAGTCTGTCGACTAAAGTCGACAGCGGGGAGGACGGAGCACATTTTTATGTTGACTATAGTCGACAACGGGGAAGAGGGAGCACATTTTTATGTTGACTATAGTCGACAACGGGGAAGAGGGAGCACATTTTTATGTCGACTATAGTCGACAACGGTACTGAAAGAGTTAAGATGACAGAGGGTGCAATGTATTTAAAGTGTGGGCGCTGGACTGTCCACACATAATATGTTCATACATTGCATCAAAGTTTGAATTTAAGTTAATGCTATGACAGTTTGAAACAAAGACGACAATTTCAAATACCCAAAAGTGAAAACTATACAGAAGCACTCAATCTAAAAATGACCTGATTCATAAAATACCCAAGGCAAACTGCATACATGTACAATTGTATGTGAAATTTCTAGGACATATTCTGATCTATTCATTCAAATTTCATCAGTTTTGTGGTCTAGGAAGATTTTTTGCTAGCTAGTCAATGAATTTTGATTTTCATGTATTTTCTGATACCATAAAAAATAACTAAATCACAGAATTCACAGCGTCTAGTAGTGATGGTGAGTGGCATAAGTCAAGGGAGACAACCCATAATATCTGTGAAGAAATAATACTGCTTCAAGATATATCATATAGTTCCCTTCAATATTATGAAATATTTTTACCATTGACATTTTAACAACAGATTTTGTATCTAATTTCAAACCTAGGGCACTCTGTTCATGTTCCTGCCGATTCCTGCAGTGGGACAAATCATCGGACATATCCACATGGCTCTACTCTACTCTCTGTATGCATTCGAGTACAAGTGGCTAAATATGGGCAAGTATCAAAAGATGTAATAATAAGTTTAGGCTTACTTTAGAAACAAACTCACTTGGCTTATTATCAAGCAAATGAAGAAAAACAGACCTGGCTTAATGATAGAATATACATGTAATCATATTTATACATTTATTGAAAATTAGTTATTAATTATTGATCGTAAAAATACAATTTTGTATATTTTCGAAACAAAAAATGTAATTAAGAATTGTATTTATAGTGATAAAAAAAATATTTTGAATACAAGTAACATGTTTTTTTTTTATTTCAAATTTACTAAATATACTCTCTAATGCTTATATCTCTGATCTATTCATTAGAAAAAGGGGAAAGGATGAAAAAAAACCGACAATGATTACATCTATTCATATTTATGTACATGTATAAATTTTTGTCTGTCAAACCAAAACTTTAACTAAAAATTTCTTAAATGATGGCAAAAATTAGATTTGCATGGACATATTTGAACGAATTCAAGGAGAATAAGACCAGGGCCTGTATTCATGAAACAATACTCAGACTGTGCTCAAATAAAAAAAAAATGTACTAAGCCCAAAATATTTTTTATTATAAATCTGAAAATCAATTAATATTTTTTTTCTCAAAAATTGAAAAGAATTTTGGAAGGAATTCAAGGGAAAAATTATTTTTGATTTGTAGGGTTATCATTTTGAAATTCAAACTGATATTTCCTTATTTTAAGTGTGTTTAAAAAAAGTTGGGTTTAGCATGATTCCATGAATAGGGGTATTCTGGATTAGTAAGCATCTCCTGCTCCGTTGACTATAATAAGTTTTCATCATGCAATGCTAGCGTTACTTGCCATATTTTGAGAATATTTTGTTGTCTATGTGTAGGTTGGGAGGTACACAAACGTTTGAGCCACATTGAGAACTGCTGGCCGTATTTCTTTGGGTTCGGCCTACCTATGGCCGTAATGACATCTCTTCATCCCTCCGTTGTCATCAGGTATGTTTACACTTCTCATAATTTCTGTCGAATGTTTTTACTACTCTCTGTTAAAGTGGATGTATGTTTTTCAGTAATTGTTTCAATATTTAGATTAAGTTTTTAGATCACTATCAAATTGTGCCTTCAATGGCAATCCACCCATTTTCCTTCTTTCTTTTTTTAGCCCACCATCATCAGATGGTGGGCTATTCAATCGCCCTGCGTTAGTGGTCTGTCCGTCCATCCCTCCATCCGTAAACAATTCTTGTTATCGTTATTTCTCAGAAAGTACTAAAGGGATCTTTCTGAAATTTCATATATAGGTTCCCCTTGGTCTTTAGTTATGCATATATCATTTTGGGACTGATCAGATTACAACATGGCCGACAGGCAACCATCTTGGTTTTTGACAATTGAAATTTGTTATCGCTATTTCCTGGAAAGTTCTGAAGGGATCTTTCTGAAATTTCAAATGTAGATTGCCCTGGGTCACTAGTTATGCATATTTCATTTTGGGACCAGGTTCCCTTTGGTCCATCGTATTGCATTTTTCGACCAATCTGAAAACCGCTAAATCTCAAATTTCTTATATAAGTTCCTCTTGTTTGAAAAGTCCTGGAAGGATGTTTCTCAATTTACACATATTAGTAAGAGGTAGGGGAAAAGAGAGAGAAGATCAAACTGACATAGAACCTATAAAGATAATTCAATGGTGGCGCCAAGATCCCTCTGGGATCTCTTGTATGACTTTATAGCCAAATAGGCCGACTGGTAGAAATATCCACTTTGAGCCCTGAATGTTGATACAAGGATGTGTCTATCACTGTGATGGATGTTTTCTCCTTCCACCCTGATAAAATATATACTGTGGGTGTATATTTTTTAATTTTTATTTTCAGTGGATAAATACTTACCATTCTGTTTTTCAGAGAATGTATATTTTCCATTCTGTTTTTTTCAGTGGATCTATATTTTCCATTCTGTTTTTTTCAGAGAATGTATATTTTCCATTCTGTTTTTCAGTGGCTGTATATTTTCCATTCTGTTTTTTTCAGTGGATGTATAATTTCCATTCTGTTTTTCAGTGGCTGTATATTTTCCATTCTGTTTTTTCAGTGGCTGTATATTTTCCATTCTGTTTTTTTCAGAGAATGTATATTTTCCATACTGTTTTTCAGTGGCTGTATATTTTCCATTCTGTTTTTTCAGTGGATGTATATTTACCATTCTGTTTTTCCATGGATGTATATTTTCCATTCTGTTTTTCAGTGGATGTAAATTTTCCATTCTGTTTTTTCAGTGGATGTATATTTTCCATTCTGTTTTTTCAGTGGATGTATATTTTCCATTCTGTTTTTCAGTGGATGTAAATTTTCCATTCTGTTTTTTCAGTGGATGTATATTTTCCATTCTCTTCCCTGTGTTCATCATCAGTGCCAATGAGGCTATTGAACCTACAAGAGTGTGGTGAGTACATGTAGTTAAATGTATTATTTAGTCCAACATTTGCAGACTTCAAAGAGACAAATTAGTGAACTCAGTCTTTCAAAATCAGCTGTTCACTGAAAATATGTAATGTAAAGTAACAGTTGTTTAGTTGAAAATAAAATAACCTTTAGGCTGTAGACAAAGTTATAATAGTTGTGATTTCCCTGTCATGAAATAAGGGTATCAATACACATAAAGATGGATGTTGTTTCAAAAATGGCTCTTCATCCAGGTCCGCCTTCAAATAAAAATGTGAGTTTGATTTTCTGCATATTAAACTCTCTTCTCATAAAATCTACAAAATACTGATGCAATATACATAGACAAATATATACTCTTAATGTCAATCATATTTCCATAATCTAGTTGGAGATGTTGTTTACTTGAGATCAACGAGATGTTTCTGTTTATATTGATATCTGTTATAAAAAATCCTCTTTTATCCATTTAATAGTGTTTTTTCAGGTTCCACTAATATAACTGTTTAGTAGTCACTAGTGTCCAATATATGTATATATACCAAAACATATTTACAATGTACATGTACATATATTTTAGAATAAGGATTGTCAGGGTTGAGGGGTCTTAGGTTCAACTTATAAAGAGTACATGTTCTCAATATTAGAGTTAATATTTTGGTAGTTTGTGGAGTATGCGATAACACAGTCAATTGAAGCTCCAGGCACATATTCTCAGGTGAAGATTTTAGGTACATGGTTCAATACTCCCAACACAGGCAAAATTCCTTTATGAAAATTTTCAAGAGAATTTCACGTGAAGGAATTTTGCCTGTGTACCTGTGTCGGTTTATTTTTACCGGAAAGCTGAGTAAAGTAATGGGCCAACCAAATGTTATCCAGGGAGGTAGTCACCAACTACTACAAAGAGATTTCTCCACAAAATGCCCCAACAAATAAACAGTGGTAATTCATGATTCAATTTATTTTCTTTTGATGTTTATAATATGTTATTATATAAAAATATATTTAATTTTCAGTTCATTCCCTCTGAAGTTGTTTGCTCCAGTAGTTGCCCTCTCCAATGCCATTTTCAGTCGTGCCACTGCGGGTGGTTCAAACATTTCGTCCCAATCTAAACCAGCAGTGCCACCTACAGGGAGACCTAAGAAACGTGTAGGGATATCCCAATACAGTCAAGAGTATAGTTGATACTGATCTGGTCATATTTTGGCAAGGCTGTATTTGATATGAGAAAACTTCATATTGAACCCTCTCTTGTGTCCTTACTCTTCACTGTGTGGGATAAAAAGAAACTTCAGTGTGTGGAGGCGTGGAGGAGCTGTTGACCAGGAGAAATCTAAAATGGCAACCTTACGTGATTAAATGTGCCATTGTTTGTAATTCCTGTGTGACTTAGACTGGTCCCATAATGAGTTTACATATACTCAATGTCACGTAAGATCTCGATAAAATTATATAGAAACAAGATTAGTTGTAAACGCCTTTGATATTATTTTTATCATCCTCAATGAATGTAATATTAGGCATTGTTGTAAAAGGGTACAGAAAATTGTACTGGAAAATTTCCCTAATTTTCCCCTTGACACCATGGTTCATTATACTGTGTTTTGACATGACTAGGCAGTATATTAGTATCATATTAGATATTATGATCATCTCATTACCCTACATAATTTACATCCTGAGTGTAATATGTGTATTGATAACATCATTTATTTGATGAATGTTAATAAAGCATTATCATTATTATTTTGTATTTTCAACATTTTTGTTAAACAACTAGTGTTTATGATATATTTGTGTCTCTTTGTTTGTGAAAATAAATGTTGAAGGAAATTTTGATACAATATTGACAGATCCAGTTAAGCTGAGAGCCACATTCATGGTGCTTTATGACATAATGCGGTTTTCATCAATTGAATAGTTAAGTGCATATAAGGATGAGTGTCAGGAAATTACTTTCGATAGTAAAACCAGTAGAAGACAAAAAAGAAAAGAATAGAAAATGTAAGGATCCCAATGTACATAGGCAGCGTGCCAGTCTGTGTTCTATTGGCGTCTCTAAGTGGCTTTGTCTGGCAGTAAATAGCCATTTTAGAACTGGTACAGACCAGGGGAATCCGGCTGAAATTGAAATAAAGCGTTGCTATGATCGAAACTATAGAAGCCTGACTATATTGATGTTATCGTACTGTCCACATAAGTCGCCTCTTACTGTCCACATAAGTCGCCTCATACTGTCCACATAGGTCGCTTCATACTGTCCACATAAGTCACTATATGCTGTCCACATAAAGCGCGTCATTATGTTAACATTAGTCACCTTGTAGTGTCAATATTAGTCGCCTCAGTGTTCACATTAGGCGCCTCATACTGTCCAGATAAAATGCTTCTAGTTTCCTCATTAGTTGACTCACGCTACCTACATAGGTCGCATTTTAACTGTCCAATTTTGCCACGTAATGTCCACATACAGTAAATCAAACTGTTAACATTAGTCGTCTAGTACTGCTCTCTCTGACAGCTTTATAATGTCGCATTTGTGGCACCATGTCCCTCATATTAGTCGCCTCATACCCTCCACATAAAACACCTTATAATGCCATGTTGTTTTTTAAAATGCATTTATGTCTATTGTTTCCAAGAAATACACTCGTTAACAACAATGGTTTCAGTAATATGTACATCATTTATGAAATGTCGTCCTTTAAGCAATGGATGTTTTAGCAAATGGTATATAGTCATCATTACTGACAGATTTGATGACCACCAATCGTCTGTGCTAATTGGTCAGGAGTAGTATTGCATGTAGTAAGTATCACGTATTAAATAAATGAAGAACTTTAAATGCTTAGTAGTTATCCTTTAAAATTTATCAAGGTAAGTGACGATTATGTGTTTAATTATCCTATTTTAAAGTCATTTATTTAGACACATTAAAACAAAATAAAGAATAAGATACTGCATGCTAAAACTTAAAAAAACAAACTCATTAGCTCTATGTAGAAGAAGGTAGGTATCATAATATTCAAAGAGCGAATAGAATCTGTCGTAATTGTGACCAAAACCAGGTAGAAGACGAGTTTCATTTAGTTTCAATATGTCCATTCTCTTAAGATAATCGAAAGAAGATCATTAAAATGTATTACTGGAATCGCCCATCTTCATATAAACTTATCCAGCTGTTGTCTGTACGTAACAGGAAAGAGCTTTGTAATTTAGAGAAGTACTTGAAATTGTGTTTTACAGCACGTTCTAGATCTCAGAATTAGCTTATTTTGTTTTCACTCGTATCAGTTTACCAACATTATAGCCGTCTATCCCCTGACTACACTATTGTATACTCCACTCACTTATGTTCTAACATAATTAACCTTACTTTAATATTTATTTTCAATATGATACATTTTGATAGATCTAGTGCATATGTACAGGGACATATATAGATCTTATTATACGTCCCTGATATGTAAAGTAATTATATCAATGCTGTCCATCTTTCGTTAATTTGTAGTATATATTAAGGACTGTAAATTATATGACGTTATCTTTTAGTATGCTTATGAGCCGTAAGGCTTAAAGTGAATAAAACATTGAACATTGAACTAAAACATATGGTTTCAAAAAGGCATGCGACCTTATAACACTTTATACCAACTAGCTTTAAACGTAATATCGAAATGGTTGGATGTGATACTATAATTGGCATTGACTTTGTGCTTTATCGTGCCATACGAATACGTCATTACGCGGTAATATGCCGTGAGCGTCAAGATTTTATCGTGATCAAGTAAAAACCGAATACTATAGGTAGTTAGTAGTTACTTTGTGGTGTAGACGGATATTAGCCACGTATACCGCTACCCTACTTACTGACAAAGGTAAAGGTGTGTAGACAATGGTCAATTGTTGTACACGTGTACACGTATACACAGATGTCAAAGACATGCACATGTTTGTAACTGTATAACGACCACGTAACAACCGACACCGATAATTCTCGTAACAAATCAGAACAGCAAGGATTTAATTATCATAACAAAAAATATCATGGGTTTGGTTTCTTGTTAAAACGACGGACGGATAATCCTACAAATAATGAGCACTAGTATCTAGGTTAGGAAGGATTCTCTTACAAAATTTGATCAGCATCAAGGACTCGCACCAGACAGCAACACAAGATTAACGTTAAAAACAGCAACACAAGATTCACGTTACAAACAGCAACACAAGATTTACGTTACAAACAGCAACACAAGATTAACGTTAAAAACAGCAACACAAGATTCACGTTACAAACAGCAACACAAGATTCACGTTAAAAAAAGCAACACAAGATTCACGTTAAAAACAGCAACACAAGATTCACGTTACAAACAGCAACACAAGATTCACGTTACAAACAGCAACACAAGATTCACGTTAAAAACAGCAACACAAGATTCACGTTACAAACAGCAACACAAGATTTACGTTACAAACAGCAACACAAGATTCACGTTAAAAACAGCAACACAAGATTCACGTTAAAAACAGCAACACAAGATTCACGTTAAAACAGCAACACAGGATTCACGTTACAAACAGCAACACAAGATTCACGTTACAAACAGCAACACAAGATTCACGTTAAAAACAGCAACACAAGATTCACGTTACAAACAGCAACACAAGATTCACGTTACAAACAGCAACACAAGATTCACGTTAAAAACAGCAACACAAGATTCACGTTATAAACAGCAACACAAGATTAACGTTACAAACAGCAACACAAGATTCACGTTAAAAACAGCAACACAGGATTCACGTTACAAACAGCAACACAGGATTCACGTTAAAAACAGCAACACAAGATTTACGTTAAAAACAGCAACACAAGGTTTACGTTAAAACAGCAACACAAGGTTTACGTTAAAACAGCAAAACAAGATTCACGTTACAAACAGCAACACAAGATTTACGTTACAAACAGCAACACAAGATTCACGTTAAAAACAGCAACACAATATTTACGTTAAAAACAGCAACACAAGATTTACGTTAAAACAGCAACACGTAACGAACAACGACATCAAGGATTCATGCAACAACAGCAACGAAAAATTAAGAATTTAAGTAATAAACAGAAGTAAGGTTATCCTAGCAACAACACCAGTGTTCTCAAAACAAACAACAGCAACAAACAAGACAAAGTCGCGTAATAAACAACAGCAAGGCGTTTTCAAGACATTCACCAAGATTTCCAGTAAGTAAAGTTTGAATGAAAACTATGTTTTTTTCAAACAGGGGTTTATCACGAAATATCCTTTATTGTATAATCAATAACAGTATTTTCATAGAAAATGTTGACTTAATGTGTAATATTAATGAAATAAGTAATATGGCAAATTGAATTGCAAACACTGAATCTTTTTTGAGACGATCGTCGAAATTCAACGGACGTATTATGGTACAGCACCCGCGTTCGTCTGTCCATCAACAATTGGTTAACGCTTTTAAAGTTTCTTCAACGCGTTCTATAGTTCAGTCAGATCACGTGGTTTTTGTCCTAGTGTTGGGCATGGGTGTTCGTATGTGGTACATGTACATGTATAACAATATTATGGATTTGATTTGGGAAAATGATTTTTATTTTTTGAAATTCTTGACATGCTTGCGTGTAAGTTTCTTCCGTGGTGTATTTTCCAGTCAGATACTGTGTTATTGTCTTCCTTTTTGACTTGGATGTTCTTGTGGGTTTTGACAAGATAATATGGATTTAATGGGGTTTTTATTCATTGAATAGGGTTAGATGCGTGTATTATCCACCCGTTTGCGAGGCTCTTGTTGATGTTTTAACTTTAAATACAGTTAATAATCTCATCATAGTGCATAATTTAACATGACCACGTCACATGTTGTTTGGATAAATGCAACAAGAACGACTATAAAACTATCATGAACCATGTTAATTACAATGAACGATGAATAAAAGCCCGTCTGAATAAGCCGAAGAGGGCAGAAAGGTCTTGCGGGAAATCTTGGTTTACAAAGAAGAATTCGAAGTAGGGATAATCCAGCATTAGGAGGTTGTTAGATAAAATGACCTGTAGATGTGCTCACAGTGCGATTGAAGAATATGGCATGGATATCATTGAAAAGTACAATGAGAATAAGGCCAGGTGTTCAGGAAGAGTAAGCGTCCTCTGCGTCAATGACGACAACCTCCATACAAATCTCGACTGACTTCATATCACACACAGAAATGAAATATTTCCAAAATTAAATCATGATATCAATAAGATATCGCTTGTAAACATGTTTTTCGTTTAGTTTAAAATTACATTACGTGGCTGTTAAACAGTGTCTGATCACATAACTCCCAATTAATTCCTATCACCTTAAAGTCATATATTCATCTGCACTCGTGTGTCGTAAACTACGCTCCGCCATGTCTAACGGAGTGTCGGAATGTTGTTTACGAGACGTAAGAAAAGATCAATATATATGTCTATGGCCAATATGGCAAAATAACAGGGTCTAAATCCTTAATGAGCTTTTTAGCGAGAATTCCGACCTGCGAATCGATACAACAAAGGAAATGCTTTTCAGATATATTAAATCATATTTAAGCAATTATAATTTTTTTTTTGTTACAAAATAATTCATAAATTTATGTTATCTCATTCAACATTTTTATTTCAGAACCATGATCATTCGAGTTCGCTTGTCAGCATATCTGAATGCGACACTGCTTCTATTGGTCTTAGCGGCGGGCGTGGTGTTGATATGGAGTTACAATACACGCTGTCAATTTGAAAACAACCCAGAAGAAATGTCTTATGATATACTACAGCAGGAAGTCATGACGTCAAAACCGGAAATAGGTGTTGTACGTGACCAAGTCGATGATAAGCTATTACCGATGGATAAGGAACAGTCGGCTCTGACAAGTACTCCTGCGTTCTAAATTAGCCAGTCCTTGTATGTTTCGCATATAAGATTCCAAAGACAGCCGAGTTAAAATATCCATTGTTATAATGGTCTGGGACACAAATATGTGTTCATTTAGAAGAATTATTTTTCAAAAACAAGGCAGACGTCGGCTTTCGATGTGATGGTGATTTAAACAGATATATGCTCTCTAGAGTAAAGAGGAGCATTTGTATGTGTTTTGTCTGTATTGGTCACTACCGCGATGAGGAAAGATTGTCGATAGTTCTTAAACGTTAATACATGTGTAGTTGTCGTCAGTCTAATTAAAATCAGATGTTCATTATCGAACCTTAAACTTCGTGTGAACATCATACTGAGTTTACGGAGTGGATAATGATTATGAACATCTGATTTTAATCAGATTGATTTCTAAAGTTATTCATGTAAAGATTGTACAAAATATTTATAAGCTCCGTTCAAAACAAATAGTGAGCTAGAGGAGAAGATTATCATACATCTGCTTCATTCTAGGTCTCGTCAATTGATGCCAAGGGCTTAATCATTTAATGGTCATCTAAATAGAAAATCAGTGATGAAAGTGATTCATCTTGTATTTTAAAAGCCTGTGGATCACTAAAATGGCGCAATTCAACAAAAGTAACGTGTTTATCCTTTATTATGAATTATGGCTGACCCTCGTCCTTACTGTTGACACGTAATTTGTTAAAGTGTTTATAAATTTCAGTAAAACATGCGAAAATGCATGTTTCATAGGGACACAATTAGTTATTCGTATCGCATATAATGCACAAAATAAATATGATGTTTTGCTCACAAGTGTCTATAACACTCACTGGTTTGACCGGATTTAGCTTGAAATGCAAATGGCGGCTGTGTAAAATATCACACAAATATGGCATATAGGGAGGCCTTAAAAACTCGATCTAAACCTTTATTTTATCTGTTAGGATACCCATAGAATCAGACTCATGTTAAGATACTTACTTCTATTGTACTTCTTTGTCGTGATGGTATACACATACGTGACAGCAAATGCGACACTTAAAGTCTACAATGTGTTGATATTAATATTGTGATTGGTTCACATATTACGTATATCATTTACATTCATAATAAGCCTCTAATGCATGGCATATGAATAAGAAACCTATAGAGTTTAGGAGTGACTCGATGAAGGATTTACAAATGTGTGTTTGTGGACCAGTAAATGACGTGCATTGTATGTGTAGCTAGGTGGTGCCATGCATTAGATTTATTTTGTTTTTAATTAAGTGTATTTAAAGATTTATATTGTGTACATCTGGTAAAACCCCTAATTTGTACGTAGTATATCCTAATGTAGTAACATTCATCTTACTCTTAGATCTCTAGATCTGTCTTTCTTCCTGTCATTCTTCTCTGCCTTTCTTTCTTTATAATCATTATACGTATACTGAGTCGCTATCACAATCTTTGTAATATGACATTGAGTTTGTGCCAAGGCATTATATAAGTTGTTAAAAAACTTGTGCCCAATCCAATTGTGGCTAAACAATAAACTTTGTTCAAATCAACGAATGCGAAAACAATGATGATGACATATTTAAACAATTCGAAAATAGTTTAAAAAGATAAAGATTACTAAAATATATGTATGCTATTTATGTTATATTGTACTTGTACATGTTTTTTCGATGTAGTATATAATAACTGCAGATTGATAACAAATCTTTCAATTTCATATAATGACAATTATAAACTTTACTCTTGTTAAATTTGATTTGATGAAATGCGTGGCTCTCTTATTGTGATATATGAAATTGAACTCGTTATTAAACATTAAAATGTTGAATCAATGCTACTGGGTGATTTATCTTTAATGCATGATCACAATTTTAAAATATCACATAATCTAACGAAGGAAAATAATTTATATTTTATATAAAACACCAAATACCGACATGTACGACTGTTATATATAACATTTTATAAATTAAAGGTGAATTAGGAACGATAGGCGGATTACATTACAAGGAACATTGTGTTCCAGAAGAGCAAGCGTCTTTTGCTATATCGAAAATGCCCGCCATGTCATTTCAGGTTAAAATCAGTTAATGTCACGCTCTCAAAATGATTACCAAGGTAGTGAAAATAGAACTACCATGTATATCAACAAGGCCTTTCCTACCAAGCTATGATACAAGAAAAAGATAATTTCCCAATATAATGGTCTGTACAAACAGTATAATACTTTTGGAGCTTCAATTATAAGTGTTGAAAGAAAATGGTTAGCATTCTTCATGAAGAACATGAAGAACACGATTTTATGCGGGCGGGGGAGGGGGATACATCATTATTAGATTCCATACTTCAATTGTTACTGTTAAAACAAGATAAATAGCATTCTACATGAAGAACACATTTTTATGCGACCGGGGGGGGGGGGGGGGGGGGGGGGATATCATTATTAGATCATTGATTCTGTTCAAACAATTGGTGTCCGTTAACTCTTTATGATGAAGACGACTTCATGCGAGGGTGTTCCTCCATCTTGAGTACGACCCCTCACACGTTTCCATCAAAGTTAACGTGATTAATATCAGTTGATATTACCTGTCCCTCAATTGTAAAATAGATAAAGTTTACTACATCATAATCAAGATATAGTTCTGAGAAGAAAAAACATAGAATGCATTGTCCTGATGTGTATCATTATAGATGTGTATAAGTAAATAAAAAATGGTATGATAAATGGCATGGTAAGATTCCCTACTTGCTAAAATTTATGCGATAAAGATTATTTCCAATTAGCAGGCGGATCAATTTTCAAAATGTAACGTTTAGAAGTTTTGGGGAAATTGTTTGGAAAACTATTATAATCCTACAGAAAATTAGTGGAACGATTCACTTCATTTTGGTTGTTTTTTGTCAATCAACAAGCTATTCTGATCTGCTAGACTGTAAATGTTAGCTAAGCAATTAGCTTATTTTATGCTCGTAACTCATATCAAGATCTTTTCTTTAATTCTTTTTCGTGTCTTTATTTTGTATAATTTAATGGTACATGACTCTTTAATTATGCCAATATTTCTAGGCTAATATTTATGGGAACATGTATCCTTAATACTGGATGTTACTAATTTTTCATTGGCTGCTGATGACGGAATTCAATATCTGACTTCTGATTGGTTGAATTGGCCTGAGGGGACGCATCCTTTTCCTCCCTTCAGCAGCCATATTTGATTTATTAGATCGCACATAAATACTGGCAAAGTTTTTAAAAAAAATATATAGTATTTTTGAAATTGAAATGGCCACCCACCAGGGTGACATTTAAATTTATTACTAAGAAAGCCGCCTAGTGGCTTCTAACATGAAATAATTTTTTATGATTGCAAAGTAGTTGCACCCATACAATAATGGCAATTACAATCAATATCAAAATATAGATAAAAACATACAAGAACCTATGCTAGCCTTACTGGGGTTGACATAAAAACCGCCGCCATGCTAGACTTAGTAGGGTTGAAAACCGTCACAAAATATGACATAAAGATCCAGACCTGGGCTAAAAACCAGAGATAAAAAGACGATATAAAAAAACTCTGGAAAACCGTGGAATGAACTGAAAGTAGAGTGTACATTTGAAAAATTTTAATTAACTTGTACATAAACATTAAACAACATTAAAGGAATAATACATGTTGCCAATATGGCACCCACTACACGGATATAATCAACACATAAAAAACTACAACATTTTCATCATATCAATTATCAATATGACAATCTAGTACCACTTATTTATTGTAACCCCATACAAGGGGAGGAAGAGGGTGGGTTTGAAAAAACTTTGCCAGTATTTATGTGCGATCTAATAATCCAATATGGCTGCTGAAGGGAGAAAAGGGATGCGTCCCCTCAGGCCAATTCAACCAATCAGAAGTCAGATATTGAATTCCGTCATCAGCAGCCAATGAAAAATTAGTAACAACCAGTATTAAGGATACATGTTCCCATAAATATTAGCCTAGAAATATTGGCATAATTAAAGAGTCGTGTACCATTAAATTATACAAAATAAAGACACGAAAAAGAATTAAAGAAAAGATCTTGATATGAGTTACGAGCATAAAATAAGCTAATTGCTTAGCTAGCATTTATGCCCCTCCACATATATCAAGAATAACTCAGACAAGTTTATGGAATTGAAATGGCCACCCACCAGGGTGACATTTAAATTTATTACTAAGAAAGCCACCTAGTAGCTTCTAACATGAAATATTTTTTTATGATTGCAAAGTAGTTGCACCCATACAATAATGGCAATTACAATCAATATCAAAATGTAGATAAAAACATACAAGAACCTATGCTAGCCTTAGTGGGGTTGACATAAAAACCGCCACAAAGACCTTCATGGTATAACATATCATGAATGTCTTCCCCAAGTATATATTTTTAAAGTGAAATTGTTTTGTTGTCATTTTTTTTTTCGTGAGAAAAGATATCTTTCCGAGTTAATTAAGTTGCACTACGGAAGTTAATTATACCACTTATATATTGCGCTGAAATTTCCATTTTAGAACTGATTCATAGAAACCCATTAAGCAATTTCTTTTATCTATGGAATCATTCCTTTTGAAGTGGTTTGATATTGGAGCACTTGATCTCTATACCGTGCCCTATTGATGTGGTTGAGACAAGTTGTTACGTGCGGCCTCTTTACAATGACTTCGGCCCATTAACGATTCTGACGGATGAACAAAGCATTATTATTTTTACCTACAACGTAATTAGTCTCAGCTACCTCAACAATGGAAATATCACACTGTTTGTTTATATTAGTAATCACGTTAACATCTACCGCTAGAGGGCATGCTCTGTTTGGGTCAAAAGGTGATCAGGATAATGCTAGGGGGTAAATTCAATTTAAAAGTATTTGACCAATCAACGACGAGAAGCCGTGAGGACAGGTATAATTATGACGGTATATCATCTAGATGAGATATATTCATCGTATTCGGGGCCTACTCTCGGATGAATGTTTTCGCCAGTCAGGTAGCTGGGATATCCATTTACTTGGCTGGCGAGAAAATAAGGTAAGTTCTATTATCGTTTTATTATATATGGGGAAGACATTTCAATGTCTTGTGGTGACATCTTCATGTATTTTTGGCGTTTTTTATTTGGTTAACCCCACATTGGCTTATTATTTCATGTTTGATCAAAGTGATCTTTGATATATGTTTGGTATATATGAGTAATTTCATTTCATAATCTTTTATTATCACTTTTTAGTAATTGATAATTTTTTGTCACCTCTGTGAGGGTGGTCTTATTATTTCAAAACGGTTGTTAAGTTACTTCTTGTAAGTGTGTATATGCACAAATAGTAATATATTATCAGATATTGATTTTGCATTGATGTTGCTGATGATTTATATTTTTTTTCTATTTTACCTGAAATTGTTCACGTTTAAAATGGTAATGGTTTATGACTGACTGACTGATTTTTTTTTTCCTCTTTACTTTAGAGATTCATAGTTAGAAACTGTTGTAGGTTTGTCAATTTCATTTGAATATTTCCATATAATTATAGCCAAACCTCGTTATCTCGACTTATGATAGCTCTAACACTCTGCCTAACTCGAAGTTAAAACTCGACAGTAAGAATGAACATATCAAATATACTCCGATACACCTAGTCACTCGGGTTATCTCGATTTTTTATGATCCCACTAACTTCGAGATAACGAGTGTCGGCTGTTTATAATATGTGTACACTTGTTAATACTATATTGTGGTAAATATCTACTTGCGTTTATATGCAATGTTTTACGTTAAAAATTGTATTTAAAGAGTTCCTATATGCTCCTTTTGATTTCGTGTTTTCATAACAAGAAATTAAAAGAGCCTGGTAATGAAAGAAAAAGGTAAAGATATTCTAAGACAATAATATTGAATATATCAATCCAAATAACATGCATTTATTTCATCAGGAATTTATGATGACGTAACTACATCTCCATCAACCAGAGGAAACGCTAATGACCTTTGACCTTTACTATCGTAATGGATACATCACTATATAATCACATATCGACCTTTCACCTCAATCTCCAAAAGGATCGCCCAGGACCTTCCGAAGATTACTGTAAGTAAACATTTATGTATTTGGTTAAAAAAAATTCTTTTATACAATACAAAACAGTTACATACTTTACGATAATGCCACCTTGCACAAGTCTGAGATTCTATTTTTTTTCCTTTTCAATTTAGATAATAATAATTAGTTGAATTCTTAAATCTTATAGTGCTCTGCCTATTTGGTAAGTAATTTTCGGTGTGATAAACGATCACTGTTTAGAAGCTTTTTTTAATCATTTTATTACTATTTGTTTATTGGTTTTAATTAGATATATTTTTATACCATAATCTTATCCTCGAAAAATTGCAAAATTTGTTATAATCATATCATTTTCCGAAATTTTGGCCCCCAGACCCCTTGCCAAAAAAAATTTGCGTGCTCGCCGTACCAATAAATTACTGGACCCCCTTTTCAAATTCCTGGATCCGCGCCTGAACTCTAGTGTGTTTATTCCACACATCAAAAACCAGAATCACGTTATTAATTCTTTCATTTGTGTCTATAAGCCGAGGTATAATATACAGCTCTTTAATTCCTCTCTTTAAGACTCGTCAATGTTAGAAGATGAAAGTAAGAAAAAAAACCATTGAAATGTACATTACGAGTTAGGTATATCTATAAATTGTACCAGATTTCCTCTTATCGACAGTAGGTTTTTTTCTAAAGCGAAATATAAACATTCAAGTTTAGGAATTGTAGTTAAATTTTGATTCTTGAATGCTTTGGGCGGTTTTTTTTTTATCTATTTATCTATTTCTTTTTATTTATTTGTTTGTCTATTTATTTTTATTTTTTCTTTATCCAATATTAAAAATTGAAAATGTCTGAATAATGAGCTATTGCACCGTCTCCCTGTTCAGATCTTAACATTTCTTTCGGCCTATTTTCAGCTGCCTCTTACGTTTCCTAGGTATCAATCTTGACTTGTCATAAAAGGACGAGACAGTTGTATGATGCAGTTAAATTCATTTTTGGCTCAACTGTACCTATTTCTCAATTAGTAGGGAACGGCGATACTATCTCGTGTGTCTTTTGAACAATGCCTTGAACAATTGAACGCGTGTCTAACATGTGCTGACTATGTGCTGTACCTGTCTGTACATATCGATATGGACTCCCTGTGTCCTAGAATGAAACACTTTCCGACACAATTGCCTACGGATATGTCGTGAACCGGACAATGTTTAAAGTAAGATACCTATCTATGGAGTCAATTTCACCTCGTAAGTGTATACCGGTAGAAATAACATCTACAGAAAGATAGATTCCTATCAAATCCATTTCACCTAGTAAATGCATACCATATCTGTACTGTGAAAATATTGATAATAACATTTAAAGTTAGATGGTATCTATCAATTTAACGCCGTAAGTACAGACCTTTTCATCTCAGCCGTACCTGGTTTGGCCTTGAGCATCATACGTTTAACACCTATCATTATCGATTAGTGAACCTAGATATTCTTTGTCTAGTTCTCTGAGATGATGGAAGCGTGACAAATGAAGGTAGTTGAGTTTGTTTTCCGCAAACATCATATGCAATGGTTGATTACTTCAACTGTATTGTGTTGTTCCATTATCAATATGTATTATTCTTTAACACCGCACATGAGCTTAAGTTATGGCAGTAGTTGTCAATGTTCCATTTACTAATATTATACACTTTAATTAACCACCGTTCATCTAAATATGATTAATTAAACATTGCGCATTTAAATTCAAGTAGTCGAATATTGAATGTTTAAATCTAATTATTAAAACATTGTACATGTAAGTTTACTAGTAATTAATCAAACATTGTACAACTGTACATGTAAGTTTACTAGTAATTAATCAAACATTGTACAACTGTACATGTAAGTTTAATTGATCATGTAAGTTTTATTAATCAAGCATTGTACATCTAAGTTAAGACACATTGGTAAATTTGAAGCTTTCATACAAATTAAGATGATATTTTAAAAACCCAATGACAACTGCAATTCATGTTCAAACAAAAAATGATAATGATGATGAACATGGAATACCAAGAATAGTTATATTGTATTTGCAATTACATCGATAATTATAATACATATTAAAATAACAACAATGATTAGAATACATATTGAAATAAGAACGAAGAAGATGAATGTTGAAACACCAATGATAATTTGATTCTTGAAGAAAAACAATAATTACGTTGTATATTGAAGAAGCCGTCGATTATAATTAATATTTGATAACAACGATAATTATATATCATAACAATACATATATAAAGATACGTAAATATCCTGTTTATGGTGAATAAAAATATCAAATATATTAAATAATTTGGTAGCATTTCAATCATCAAAAACTCTGATTAGACACAATCAAGAATGTAGGAAAACATATACCACAGAGTTTAAGGTTAAGTATACAGATTTCTGAAAATAGCCACAAATTCCAGTTTAACTTTTGTTTTAAAAATCATTCTTCTTACTTTGCTTATATGTCTTGATAGTATTTAATAGGGGCATTTGTTTTAATTGAAATATCTCCCTATATGCCATATTTGTTTAATATATTTCACAGCCGCCATTTGCGTTTCAAGCTCAAAACAGAATTAATGTTTATGCTTTTATAAAGTCAAATCTGGTCAAATAAATATCCCTTCTACCTGGTATAGACACTTATGAGCGTAACGGCGTGGTTTTTTGTCCAATATACCTGGTCCACCAAAAGCTTACCGTGTTCTCGTAAAACTTTCATTTTTACGCCTGTTTTGTCGAAATTAACAGCAGCTTTAAAATTACATCTCAACAGCAAGGCCCATGGTTAGCAATGATCCATACTAATGATTGATAAAGTTTCTTTTGTTCCAATTCATCAGAGCCGTGATTTATAGACTTGTAAGATATCAATTCAAATGCATTGGAAATGAATTGGGGACCCTTGATTGTTTTTCTCAACTGTTAAAAAAATGAAGACTTTGTAGTGAAAAGATGAGATTTATTGCATGCCCGATTACCACTCTTAAGGTGATGAGAATCTTATCTTAATGCACGATAGTATATTATACAAATACAGACTTTGGTTGAGGACAATCTGTGGTTTTACGAACCTGACCTTGGCAATATTCGCCGAGGCCGATGGCTAAGAGGGATATAGTTCAGGGAACCATAAGTTGCCCGAAACAAAAGTCTGCATCTACTTTATTATACGCTTTATATTAATTTTAAAACAAAACGAAGATTGTTTCATGTAATCTCATTAGGGCCAATGAGTGATAGTGTTATATGCCAATCATATAATAAAACACTATACGGTATTCAATATGCGTATACTGTTCCGTTCTGCGGTACTTTTATTTTTATTGTTAAATAACACATAGTAACACAAGTGACGAAGGGAGACAATTTCTTGACTAGTGTCCTGACCGAACCTCGAACTCACGATCTACGGCACGTAATCACCTAGCAGAAAATATCCGTAGCTTATATATATTATTTTCTAAAACATGAATTATCATACTTTTCAACAGACATTTGTTAACCTTCGCGTATGTAATATAACTGCTATTTTAACCGTTATTTAATATAAATATTAACCTAATGACATGTATTTTTATGAATGATAGCTATACCTTTTATGCATGAAAACCTGTTACCGAACTCAAATATTTATTGCTTTGACCAATTCATATAAAAACAGATGTTACCACTTGAATATCTCAGTTTATACGCTTTGGTACGTTTTCGTATCAACATTAAAAGCTTGCATTGGATTTTATTGCCTTTACGATTATCTGTCCGGGACCAGTGGTCGTTAAATTCCATGCCGACGGAGTTATATTTATACTTTGTATAATATATTGTGATATTAATTTCAAACGTACCTTTTTTCCTGAGATTGGGTCTCTCGTGTATTGTTAAAGCCTATTTGTTAATATATATTTGTTGGATGCAAATTGGCTCCATGTCAGTGAAACATAATAACAAAGCTAGCAAGTTTGTTCATGTATTTATTTTTTTATCTCTCGATAACTGTTACTAAATATAACATCCTGTAGATATTGAGGAAGTGTATGATTTTCGTTCGATAATGTTAGGAATGAGTGATGTAGAGATTATATCCAAAATAAAATCTTGACAATAAACCGGTATTGAAGATAATCCGATTTCGGTAATAAATAATGAAAAATCTTTCCAGATAACAACATAAGCCGAAGCTTGTCTTCAAAATGTTCCGATGTAGGGACCTGATATCCGGCCGATATAAGTCATATCTGTTTCTATTATTGCAACAACAGTTATTGGAAAATATACTTCTAGAATTACGTAGATTTCGCGAAAAAATTATTTCGCGAGTTTACTTCTTCAGACGTTCGCGAATACATGATTTCGCGAACGCTGATCTATTTATGACTTTCAATTCGCGAATGATGAACTTTTAGAGCCAAGGACTCAGCAAATCTTGTATATTTTTGTATATCAGTAAGGATACTTAACTTGGCCGTCATGCAAAAGTGTAAAAATCGCAAAAAAAATCATGATTATTTCCCCCGGTGTGTCAACGCGAAAATAAATCCCACGCAAAATACACATGATTTACAATATCTACACTAGAATAATGCAAATATTTACATCCTTACAATATAGTAAAATATTGAAAAGTGGCACATCTAATCGATAGACTTCGCCCCGCTCTGTGTTAAATCAGCCCGTTGTTTACCTGTATAATACATAACGATTCTAAGACGTAACACGTCCACAATAAATAAACAATATAATATTGATTATCTTTTCCTTTGTCATTAATTGCTGATATAATC
The DNA here is from genome assembly GCF_902652985.1 of Pecten maximus. NCBI lineage: Eukaryota > Metazoa > Mollusca > Bivalvia > Pectinida > Pectinidae > Pecten > Pecten maximus. The sequence goes on from NC_047027.1 coordinate 21,552,989, forward strand.
GTTATCATCAACAATACTATATAGTAGCAGTGCCAGCTGTTTTCCTTGAGCTTTTAAATTTCAAACTTTGCTCATTCAGTAAGACCGAAGGACTTTTATTCATAAGGCAGGGCCGATTTGAAGCTCTTAATACTAGCTTTGATATGCTAACAATTTGTCGTTTGATTTCCTTTGTCCTTGTATTAACACGTAGGAGTCAAGACAAGTGATCACCGGGAAAAAGACTATTCAAAGAGAAATGTCAGCTTTTTATGAAAAGGAACACTTAACCACGGATTTATAGTATAGGTGGAATTTTCAAATTTATCTTCGTCATCGGAAATAGTGATTTGAACTACGTGTAATGAGATCGATAAATGTAGCTATTGTGTCGACGGAGCTTTGTTCAAGTTTTGGAAAATAAGATAAAATAAGGACTTGGATATACATGCATTCTTCAATGTTGATATCACAGCACACTGTGTGGATGGTATTACTGATGGCTTATGTTTAATTAAATAAATATTTATGAAGGAAGGAAGGAAACACGCTTGTTGAAAATTTCAAAGGTGGTAAAGCAATCAAAATACAGTGAAATCAAGACTATCAAGACAACTTCTGTAAACGGAAGTTACGTCATTGTCTTCTCGTAAAATACAGGAGCGGAAAATATCTGTTTACGTCCCCCTACTCCTTGACGCGTTAGTGACGTTATTTAACCAAAATGGTTGTCAAGGTGTCATTCCGCAGTCCGGTCAAGTGTTTTTTTGGACTTCTTATTTCAATTATTCTGCTGACCAAGCTAGTGGAGCGCGAGAGTACGTAATAAGCCTATTTATAACAATACAATTATTCATTAAAAAAACGGTAGATAACGTAATCAATATTGATTAAGTTTGCAAAATGAACATTATTAATTATTTTTGAAGGACAATTATCATTCTTCGAAAAAAGAGAACCAGAGTGAAATTTCCAATTTTTCAATATTATGTGACATTGCTGCTGACCCTATATTTAAAGCAGTAATCGATTTTGGAAAAAAATAGTTTGTTAGTATTCATATTTTAGATACCGATCGCACGGAAAATGGCCGACATCGTCACATGTTATTTCCCAATAGAGTATGTAACCCCAGATACATCATATTAATCATTTCTATCGATCATTGGTATTGTACAACCGACTCACATAATCTAAATTCTAACATATTTAAAAACCGGAAGTAGAGATAAAACGACAACTTTGACAACTTGTGTAAAATGTTAACTACATGTATATCATTCCATGTGTGCAAGTAAAATGATCCTAAAAATAAGTACGGAATCGAAAGTGAAAAAACAATTATCTCGATTTACAAAATGACAATAAATATTATCATATGTCCGTCTTATGTTCTATTTTAGGAAGCCCGCCATTTTTACAAAAGGTCAGAGATATTATCAAAGGAAAAACTATTATCCACGAGCAATCATCAAAAGGAAAAAACATCCAGAATCATGGAAGAGGTAAGTTACCATTTTAAAGATCAGTGGCTCGGATAAAATGGCGACGTCTGAGATTATTTCCTGTTGAATAATATTTCCGGAAAGAAATATACCTACATGTATACACGGATAGTATTGATAATTCATTGATGGCGTATACTTTTAAATCGGAATATGCAGTAGTGTATAAAATGCAGAGGTAAGTTTCAGTTTTCCTGACCTACTGTTAAATATTATCCATCATCTTTGTTATAAAGACGCCATCAAATTTAACATATTATAGTTTCCAATATGATTCTTTATTTGATTTGTGAAAATAGCGAACAGCTAATTAAGTTTATTTCGGCAAGCACAGTTTATATATCATACGCATATATCATTTTATATTGTTAAGTAATTAACCCACAATGTTTCAAATCATTTAAAACAGAATCTCTTTATTTTATTTAGCGCCGATACCCATAATTCTGCTGACGTACATGCGCAGTGGGTCATCATTCCTGGGTAGCGTACTTCAGGCTAACCCAGATGTATATTACCTGTTTGAACCTTTGCACGCGGTCCAGTTCGCTGTAAGAAGCAAAGAAACATTTACTTTCCTTGACGGCTCATACAGGTAATATTGTAAAAGGTCTATTACCATTCAGCAACTGTAATCGCAATTGCATTCTAGCCTTATGTGAACACTTCCGGTAGAAAACCACTTGCCTAGACATTTCACGATGTCAACAATTAAATTGAATGACTGCGAAGCTGAAAAATAAGTTTAGATCATTTGTGCTTATATTAATGTTAACATTTTATCATATTTTTGTGTTATAAAAATCTTGCTGAAATGTGAAATTTGGGGTTTGCCAAGTCTCAGCAAATATTGCTTCTATGTCAGTTCATAGTGTAAGAAAATATTATATTTGATAATTATGTCATATCTTAAGGTAAATGAATGGACAAAAATTCATACCATTTTGCGTTTGAATCGCCCGTCCCGAGCATGATGTTATATGCTTGTAAGAATGCAATATTTGTTTAAATGAATTTGATAGAAAAAATGTGAATGAACCTTTTTTTTTTTTTTTTTTTTTTTGCCAGGAAGTATGACAATTTTCTGGATGTCGCGAAACTCACAGTAGCTGGACTTGCTACCTGTAACATGGAGACTATTCCTATCAAAATGTGGTTCAACGGATTCTTAATGTTCAGTAAGAAAGCCAAGGGCATGCGTTATTGTGTGAGTAAAGCAAAGACGCTAGCGGAAAGTCACGCCTGCATAAATGTAACCAAATTGGCTTGTCTCAACTCTAGTCATTCTGCTTTAAAGATCATTAGAATACCAATGGACCTCCTAGGGCCTTTGATGACGTCAATTCCTAACTTACGTATCATACACCTAATTCGCGATCCTCGTGCAACTGTATTGTCACAACAAGCTTATGGCGTCATACCAGCTGCCCGTTTCCGCCAGCACGTAACCGCCTTTTGTAATCGGGTATATAGGGACATTGTCACAGCTGAGCGTTTTATGACGACATTTCCGGACAGGATGTTGCGCATCTTCTATGAAGACCTTGCTAAAGACCCAAAAGGTTATGCCAAGGTTATATACAACTTTACAGAAATGACTTATACAGCCAGAACGGAATCGGAAATACATTCGATGACATCAGGAGATGTTCCGGAAAACTGTGGACAGCTTTGCACAAGGAAATCTAATTCAACAGCACAGGCAGAGGTTTGGAGAAAGCATGCATCGCTAGAGTCGGTTAATACAGTTGATGACGTATGCCAACCCCTGTACACAAAATTAGGTTACAAACATATAGAATCAGAGCGCATGCTCAGAGACATCACAGTTCCTCTTCGGCAAGCCGTCACTTCTTTCGATGACTTCCGGTACGCTTAATGACGTCCTTGTTATTTCTTCAGCGAACGGACATCATTTATCGTCCATTCTGGAAAACAGCATTGTTTTGATGATTTTACCGACGATGAACTTTTTATGACGTCATGTAAAATAGGTAATATTGCAAAAATAATTGAATCCGTAAGGTAAGCTTATCACGTACAGATATATATTAACATATGTTTATGTGCAATATACACTAATCAAACATAACCAAAACTTACACACGCAAGACTCTATCTTTAAACATTTATATTTATACATAGAATGTTTACATCCATGCAAACAGGCACATTGCCCAAAATATATCACCAACTTTACATGAACACAAAAACATCACTCACACATACAAAAACATGTACAACAAACATCTACATCATCATGATAACTTACACCGATATATCTATATTTTTTACACCTTTTACATTTATACAAAATATATATTTATTACTATACAACACACAAAATAAACTGACATCTTTGTTATATTTACATCAACACACAATCCAACACTTACAATCCTTACAATCCCAAATACACGAACCTTATCTTTATTTACATTCCTTCAAAATACACTACATACAACCACGAATACAATACTTTTATTTATTAACAATCGTAGTAAATACACCACTTACATCTATAAAAATCAACACTGACAACCACGAATTAAACAACCTTATATACATACGTACATTTGCATCCAAACAAAAACGTCACTTACACACACGAATACACGAATCTTTCATATATTTATATGTAAACAAAATCACTTTCATCCACGATCCTCATATATATCTACATCCATGAAGGACACGAACCTGCTATCTATCTATGTCCATATCAAATCCAACACCTAGCCCAACAAAGGACATCAACCAAGCGTATACATTTACATCCACAAAAATACGTCACGTACACTCACAAGCAACACAAATATTATATATATTTATACCAACATCAGGATACGTCACGTACACTCACAAACACGAACATTATATATATTTACATGCACACAAATACGTCATTTACACAAACAACACGCACATTATATATATTTACATCCACACCGATACGTCAAGTACACTCAACAACAACACGCACATTATATATATTGACATCCACGCAAAATACTTCGCATACACACTAATAAACAATACGAATATTATATATATTTACATCCAGATCAAAATACGTCACGTACAATCATAAACAACACGAATATTATATATATTATTCACCTCAATATACGTCACATCCATCACAAACAAACACGAACTGATATATATTTACATCCACTTCAAATACGTCACTACACTCACAAACACACGGAAATTATATATTTACATCAACACCAAAATACTCACGTACACTCACAAACAACACGAACATATATATATTACGTCCACATCAAATATATACGTACACACAACAACACAAGAAATTAATATTTACATCCACTCAAATATATCACGTACATTCACAAACAACACGAATATTATATGAATTTACAACCAGATCAAAATACGTTACGTACACTCACAAGCAACTTGAACATTATATATATTTACATCCACTTCAAAATACGTCACGTACACTCACAAACAACACAAACATTATATATATTTTACACCCACTTCCAAATACCTCGCATACACTCACAAACAACACAAATATTATATATATTCTATATCCACTTCCAAATACCTCGCATACACTCACAAACAACACGAACATTATATATATTTACATCCACCAAAAATTGTCACGTTCACTCACATACATCACGAAAATTATATCTATTTTCATCCACACAAATACGTCACATACACTCACAAACAATGCGATCATTATATATATTTGCATCAACTTCAAAATACGTCACGTACTCTTACAAACACAGGCAATACATTTATTTTCATCCACATCAAATAGGTCACGTACACTCACAAGTAACACAAGCATTCTATATATTTACATCCACAAAAATACGTCACGTACACTCATAAACAACACGAACATGATTTTCATTTACATTCACACAAATACGTCACCACACACACTCACAAGCAACACGAATATTATATATATTTATATTCACCTCAATATGCGTCACATCCAGTCACAAAAACACGAACATGATATACAATTACATCCACTTCAAAATAAGTGACATACACTCACAAGCAACACGAACATTAAATATATTTACGTCTACACCAAATACGTCACTTTTACTAACAACGAGAACAATATATCATTTACGTCAACATCAAAACACGTTACGTACACTCACAAGCAACACCGACATTACATATATTTACATCCACACAAATACGTCACGTACACTTACAAACACGAACATTATATATATTTACATTCACACAAAATACGTCACATTCACTCACAAACGACATAAACATTATATATATCGACATGCACACATAATACGTCACGTACACGAAAAAACAACACGAACATTATATATGTTTACATCCACACAAAATACTTCATTAACACTCTCAAGCAAAATGGTTATTAAATATATTTACAAGCACACAATATACGTCACGTTCACTCACCAACACCAACATTAATATTTTTACATCCACACATAATATATATCACGTACACTCACAATCGACACGAATATGTTTCACATTTACGTCCACAACAAAATACGTCACGTACACTTACAAAACGAACATTATATATATATACATTCACACAAATACGTCACGTACACTTACAAAACGGACATTATATATATACACATTCACACATATACACCACACACACTCACAAACAACGAGATCGTTATTTATTTTTTCAAGCACACAGAATACGTCATTTACACTCACAAACAACACGAACATTATATATATTTACATCCAGATCAAAATACGTCACGTACAATCATAAACAACGCGAATTGTATATGAATGTACATCCACATCATAATACGTCACGTACATTCACAAGCAACACGAACATTATATATATTTACATGCACACATAATACGTCACGTATACTCATAAAAAACGAGAACATTATATATGTTTACATCCACACAAAATACCTCATTTACACTCTCAAGCAAAATTGATATGATATATATTTACAAGCACACAGTATACGTCACGTTCACTCACACACACGAACATTATATATATTTACAGCTACACAAAATACGTCACTTTCACTAACAAACAAGACAAACATTATATGTTTACATCAAAATCACAATTTTTACGTACACTCACTATCAACACGAACATTATATATACTTACATCCACATCAAAATATGTTACGTACACTCACAAACAACACGAACATTATATATATTTCCATCTACTTCAAAATACGTCACATCAACTCACAAACAACGCGAACATGATATATATTCACATCCACAAAAAAATGCCATGTTCACTCACAAACAACACGAACATTATATTTATTTTCATCCACACTGACTACACCATTTACACTCACAAGCAACACGAGCATTATATGTATTTACATCTACTCAAATATATCACGTACAGTCATAAACAAGACGAATAGTATATATATTTACATCCAGATCAAAATACGTCAGTTACACTCACAAGCCACACGAACATGATATATATTTACATCCACACAAAATACGTCAGTTACACTCACAAGCCACACGAACATGACATATATTTACATCCACACAAAATACGTCATTTACACCCACAAGCAACACACGCATTATATATATTGACATCTACATCAAAATACGTCACATACACTCACAAGCAACACGAACATTATATATATTTACATGCACAGAAAATAATTCATTTACACTCTTAAGCAAAATTGATATTATATCTATTTACAAGCACACAGTATACGTCACGTTCACTCAACCCACGAACATTATATATATTTACATCTACACAAAATATGTCACTTTCACTAACAAACAACACGAACATTATATGTTTACATCCACATCACAATTTTTACGTACACACACTATCAACACGAACATGATATATACTTACATCCACATCAAAATATCTTACGTACACTCACAAACAACACGAACATTATATATATTTTCATCCACTTCAGACAATCACGTACAACACGAACATATATATATTACACACAACAATATCGTTCTGACTAACCAAAAGAACATTATATATTTCACATCACATCAAATACGTCACTACACTCACAGCAACACGAACTTATATATATTTACATCAAAACAACAAATATATTTCACACCATACGTCATAAACAAACACGAACATTATATATATTAACACAAAAATACGTCATACAATACAACACGAACATTATATATATTTACATCCTAAACTACAATACCATTCACTCAACAACAACACGAACATTATGTATTACATCCATCCAACATTTTATACGTACACACTAAATCCAACACGAAATTAATATATATTTACATCCATCAAAATACGTTACTACAGACTCACAACAACACGAACATTATATATATTTACATCCACATCAAAAACGTCATACAACTCACACAAACACGCACATGATATATATTCACATCCACACAAAAATACGTCAGTTACACTCACAAGCAACACGAACATGATATATTTTTACATCCACAAAAATACGTCAGTTACACTAACAAGCAACACGAACATTATATATATTTACATCCAAACAAAAATACGTCAGTTACACTCACAAGCAACACGAACATGATATATATTTACATCCAATCAAAATACGTTACGTACACTTACACTCAAGCAACACGAACATTATATATATTTACATCCACTTCAAAATACGTCAGTTACACTCACAAGTAACACGAACATGATATATATTTACATCCACACAAAATACGTCAGTTACACTCACAAGCAACACGAACATGATATATATTTACATCCACACAAAATACGTCAGTTACACTCACAAGCAACACGAACATTATATATATTGACATCTACATCAAAATTACGTCGCGTACACTTACAAGCAACACGAATATTATATATATTTACATCGACACAAAGTACGTCACATACACTCACATACAACACGAACATGATATATATTTATATCCACTTCAAAATACGTCACATACACTAATAAACAACACGAATATTATATTAATTTACATTCTTATCAAAATGAGTCACTTACACTCACAAACAACACGGACATTACATATGTTTACATCAACACAAACTACATCAAGCACACTCATAAACAACACGGATATTATATGAATTTACACCACAAACAACACGAACATTATATATATTTGCATCAACTTCAAAGTACATCACGTACACTCACAAACAACACGAACATTATATATATTGACAGCCACGCACTATACGTTATTGACACTTATACTCAACAAGAACATTATATATATTTACATCTTCTTCACAATACGTAACGTACACTCACAAGCAACACGAATATTATATGAATTTACATCACAAACAACACAATCATTATATATATTGACAGCCACACACTATACGTTATTGACACCTACACGCAACAAGAACATTATATATATTGATAGCCACACAAATACGTCAACAAAACTCACAAACAAAACGATCATTATATATATTTACATCAACTTAAAAATACGTCACGTACTCTTACAAACACAAACATTACATTTATTTTCAATCACATTAAATACGCCACGTACACTCACAAGTTACACAAGCATTGCATTTATTTACATCCACACAAAATACGTCAGTTACACTCACAAGCAACACGAACATGATATATATTTACATCCATTTCAAAGTACGACATTTACACTCACAAGCAACACGAACATGATATATATTTACATCCACACAATATAAGTCAGTTACAATCACAAGCAACACGAACATGATATATATTTACATCCACACAAAATACGTCAAGTACACTCACAAACAACATGAACATGATATATATTTACATCCACACAAAATACGTCAGTTACACTCTCAAGCAACACGAACATGATATATATTTACATCCACTTCAAAATACGACATTTACACTCACAAGCAACACGAACATGATATATATTTACATCCACACAAAATACGTCAGTTACACTCACAGGAAACACGAACATGATATATATTTACATCCACACAAAATACGTCAAATACACTCACAAGCAACACGAACATAATATATTTACATCCACACAAAATACGTCACGTACACTTACAAATACGAACATTATATATATATACATCCACTTTAAAATACGTCATTTACACTCACAAGCAACACACGCATTATATACATTTACATCCAATTCATAAAACGTCACGTACACTCACAAACAACAAGATCATTATATATATTTACCTCCACAAAAAACATTGTCACATTCACTCACATACAACACGAACATTATATTTATTTTCATCTACACAGATACGTCACGTACACTCACAAACACGAATATTATATGTATTTACGTCAACATGAAAATACGTCACGTAAAATGTACACTAAAAACAACACGAATATTATATATACAGTGTATTTACATCCACATCCAAATACGTTACGTACACTCACATACAACACGAACATTATATATATTAACAACACCACAATATACGTTATTGACACGTTCACGCAACACAAGCATTATATATATTGACATCTACATCAAAATACGTCACATACACTAATAAACAACACGAATATTATATATGTTTACATCCACACAAAGTACGTCACATACACTCACAAGCAACACGAACATGATATATATTTATATCCACTTCAAAATACGTCACATACACTAATTAACAACACGAATATTATATTAATTTACATTCACATCAAAATTAGTCACATACACTCAAAAACAACACGGAAATTATATATATTTACATCAACACAAACTACATCAAGCACACTCACAAACACGAAGATTATATCTCTTAACATCCACATCAAAATAGGTCAGGTAGACTCAAAAACAACGCAGACATTACATATATTTACATCAACATCAAAATACGTAACTTACACTCATAAACAACACGAATATTACTAAAGTATATGAATTTACACCACAAACAACACGAACATTGTATATATTTACATCAACTTCAAAATACGTCACGTACACTAAAAACAACACGAACATTATATATGTTTACATCCACACAAAATACTTCATTAACACTCTCAAGCAAAATGGTTATTATATATATTTACAAGCAAACAATATACGTCACGTTCACTCACAAACACAAACATGATATATTTTTACATGTATACAAAATACGTTACGTACATTCACAAACACGAACATAATATATATTTACATCCACACATAATATATATCACGTACACTCACAATCAACACGAACATGTTTCACATTTACGTCCACAACAAAATACGTCACGTACACTTACAAAACGGACATTATATATATATACACATTCACACAAATACACCACACACACTCACAAACAACGAGATCGTTATTTATATTAACATCCTCATCAAAATACGTCACGTACACTTACAAAACGGACATTATATATATATATATACATTCACACAAATACGTCACACACACTCACAAACAACGAGATCGTTATTTATTTTTTCAAGCACACAGAATACGTCATTTACACTCACAAACAACACGAACATTATATATATTTACATGCACATCAAAATACGTCACATAAACTCACAAGCAATACGAACATTATATATATTTACATGCACAGAAAATACCTCATTTACACTCTCAAGCAAAATTGATATCATATATATTTACAAGTACACAGTATACATCACGTTCACTCACACACACGAACATTATATATATTTGCATCTACACAAAATACCTCACTTTCACTAACAAACAACACAAACATTATATATGTTTACATCCACATCACAATTTTTACGTACACACACTATCAACACGAACATGATATATACTTACATCCACATCAAAATATGTTACGTACACTCACAAACAACACGAACATTATATATATTTTCATCCACTTCAAAATACGTCACATAAACTCACAAACAACGCGAACATGATATATATTCACATCCACAAACAAATGCCATGTTCACTCACAAACAACACGAACATTATATTTATTTTCATCCACACTGACTACATCATTTACACTCAGAAGCAACACAAGCATTATATATATTTACATGAACACAAACTACGTCAAGGACACTCACAAACACGAATATTATAAATATCTACGTCCACAAGAAAATACGTCACGTACACTCAAAACTAACGCGGACATTATACATATTTACATCCACACAAAATACGTCACTTTCACTAACAACGAGAACAAAATATACATTTACGTCAACATCAAAATACGTAACGTACACTCACAAGCAACACCGACATTATATATATTTACATGAACACCAACAACGTCAAGGAAACTCACAAACACGAAAATTATATATACAAATGCATTTGCGTCCACAGGAAAAAAACGTCACGTTCACTCAAAATAATGCTGACATTATATATATTTACATCCACACAAATACGTCACGTACACTTACAAACACGAACATTATATATATTTACATCCACTTCAAAATACGTCATTTACACTCACAAGCAACACAGACATTATATGAATTTACATCCACCTCAAAATATGTTCCGTACACTCACATACGACACGACTATTATGTATATTTACATCCAAATGAAATACGTCACATTCACTGACAAACGACATAAACATTATATCTATCCACATTCACGTATAATACGTCACGTACACTAAAAAACAATACGAACATTATATATGTTTACATCCACACAAAATACTATATTTACACTCTCAAGAAAAATGGAATATTATACATATTCACAAGCACATAATATATGTCACGTTCACTCACAAACACGAACATTATATATATTTACATATATACAAAATACCTTACGTGCATTCACAAACACGAAAATAATATATATTTACATCCACACATAATATATATCACGTACACTCGCAGACAACACGAACGTGCTTTAAATTTATGTCCACAACAAAATACACGAACATTATACATATTTACAACAACACAATATACGTTATTGACACGTTCACGCAACACAAGCATTATATATATTGACTTCTACATCAAAATACGTCACGTACACTTACAAGCCACACGAACATCATATATATTTACATCCACACAAAATATATTACGTACAGTCATATAAAAACGCGAACATTATATATATTTACATCCGCACAAAGTACGTCACAAACAACACAAACAATATATTTATGTACATATCAACTCACAAACAACGCGAACATTTGATATAATTACAACCACCAAAAAGTTCACTCACATACAACACGAACATTACATATATTTAAATCAACACAAAATATGTCGTGTACACTTGAAAACAACACAATTATTATATATTTTTACATCCACTTCAAAATACGTCACGTACACTCATAAACACCACAGATATTATATATATTTACATGCACACAAAATACGTTAAGGACACTCATCAACACGAATATTATATATGTATTACATCCACAAAAAATACTTCATTTACACTCTCAAGAAAAATGGATATTATGTATATTTACAAGCACACAATATACGTCAACTACACTCATCAACAACAGGATCATTATATATATTTACATTCACCTCAAAATACGTAACGTACACTCACAAACAAAACGAAAATTATATATATTTACATCCACACAAATACGTCACATACACTCACAAACAACACGATCATTATATATATTAACATTCACATCGAAAATTTGTCAGGTTCACTCACATGCAGCACGAACATTACATTTATTTTCAACCACATCAAATACGTCACGTACACTCACAAGTTACACAAGCATTGCATTTATTTACATCCACATCAAAATACGTCATTTATACTCGCAAGCAACACTCGCATTATATATATTTACATCCACACAAAATACGTTACTTGCACTCATAAACAACACGAATATTATATGAATATACATCCACACAAATTAAGTTACGTACACTCACAAACAAAACGATCATTATATATATTTACATCCGCGCAAAATACGTCACGTACACTCATAAACAACACGAATATTATATGAATTTCATCCAAATCAAAATGCGTTACCTACACTCACAAAAAACACAAACATTATATATATATAACATCCACTTTCAACTACCTCACATACCCTAACAAACAATTCGAACATTATATATATATTAACATCCACTTCCAAATACGTCACATCCACTCACAACCAACACAAACATTATATATATTTTATATCCACTTCCAAATACGTCACATACACTAATAAACAACCCGAATATTATATTAATTTACATTCACATCAAAATGCGTCACATACACTCACAAACAACACCGACATTACATATATTTACATCAACACAAACTACATCAAGCACACTCACAAACACGAAGATTATGTCTTTTAACATCTACATCAAAATAGGTCAGGTACATTCAAAAACAACGCAGACATTATATATATTTACAACAACTTCAAAATACGTCACATACACTCACAAACAACACGATCATTATATATATTAACATTCACATCGAAAAATTGTCACGTTCACTCACATGCAACACGAACATTACATTTATTTTCATCCACACAAATACGTCACGTACTCTTACAAACACAAACATTAGATTTATTTACATCCACATCAAAATACGTCATTTACAATCACAAGCAACACAAGCATTCTATATATTTACATCCACACAAAATACGTTACTTGCACTCATAAACAACACGAATATTATATGAATTAACATCCACATCACAATACGTTACGTACTCTCACAAGCAACACGAACATTCTATATATTTACATCCTCACAAATACGTCACGTAAACTCACAAACAATGCGGTCATGATATATATTGACATCAACTTCAAAATACGTTACGCACACTTACAAACACAAACATTACATTTATTTTCATCCACACAAAATACGTCACGTACACTCACAAGCAACACAGAATATTATAAATATTTACATGAACACCAACTACGTCAAGGACACTCACAAACACGAATATTATATGTATGAACATCCACTTCAAATTACGTCACATCCACTCACAAACAACACGAACATTATATATATTTACATCCACACAAAATACTTCATTTACACGCTCAAGCAAAATTGATATTACATATATTCACAAGCACACAATATACGTCACGTTCACTCACAAACACAAACATTATATCTATTTACATCTACACAAAATACGTCACTTTTAATTACAATCAACGCAAACATAATATATTTACATCAACTTCAAAATACGTTACCTTAACTCATAAACAACATAAACATGATATGTATTTACGTCCGCTTCAAAATACCTCACATACACTCACAAACAACACGATCATTATATATATTCACATTCACTTCAAAATACGTCACATACACTCACAAACAACACGATCATTATATATATTGACATTCACACAAAATACGTCAGGTACACTTACAAACACTAACATGACATATATTTACATCCACATCAAATACGTCACATACACTCACCAACAGTATGAACATTATATATATTTTACATCCACTTCCAACTACCTCACATACCCTAACAAACAATTCGAACATTATATATATATATTAACATCCACTTCCAAATACGTCACATCCACTCACAACCAACACAAACATTATATATATTTTATATCCACTTCCAAATACCTCACATACACTCACAAACAACAAGATCATTAAATATATTTACATCCACACAAAATACGTCACGTACACTCATCAACAACGCGAATATTATATGAATTTACACCCACATCAAATTAACACTCTCAAGTAAAATGGATATTATATATATTTACATTCACACAGAATACGTCACCTACAATCATAAACAACACGAACGTTATATATATTGATATCCAATTCATAATACGTCACATACACTCACAAACAACAAGATCATTATATATATTTACGTCCACAAAAACAATTGTCACATTCACTCACATACACCACGAACATTATATTTATTTTCATCTACATCAAAATACGTCATTTACATTTACAAGCAACACAAGCATTACATATATTTACATCCACACAAAATACGTAACTTGCAATCATAAACAACACGAATATTATATGAATTTACATCCACATCAAAATTCGTCACGTTCACTCACAAACAACACGAACATGATATACATTTACGTCCATAAAAAATACCTCACGTACACTTACAAACAACGCGATTATTTTCTATATTTTCAAGCACACAGAATACGTCATTTACACTCACAAGCAACACAGACATTCTATATATTTACATCCACACAAAATACGTCACGTTCACTCACAAACGACAAAAACATTATGTCTATCCACATTCACACATTATAGGTCACGTACATTAAAAAAACAACACTAACATTATATATGTTTACATCCACGAAAAATACTTCATTAACATGCTCAAGTAAAATGGATATTATATATACTTACAAGCACACAACATATGTCACATTCACTCACAAACAACACGAACATGATATAAGCAACACGGACATTGTATCCATTCACATGAACACCAACTACGTGAAGGACATTCACAAATACGAATATTAAATACATTTACATCCACCTCAAAATACGTTCCGTACACCCACAAACACGAACATGATTTACATTTTCGTCCACAACAAAATACGTCACGTACACTTACAAACACAAATAGTATATATGTTTACATCCACACAAAATATATCACTACAGTCATAAAAAACGCGAAAATTATATACATTTATATCCACACACAATAAGTCAGTTACACTCACAAACAACACAAACATTATATATATTTACATCCAATTCAAAATACGTCATATCCACTCACAAATAACGCGAACATTATATTTATTTTCATCCACACAAAATACGTCACGTAAACTCACAAGTAACACAAGCATTATATATATTTACATCAACATATAACTACGTCACGTACACTCACAAGTAACACAAGCATTATATATATTTACATCCTCATCAAAATACGTCATTTACACTCACAAGCAACACAAGCATTATATGGATTTACATCCACACACAATACGTCAGGTACACTAACAAACACGAATATTCGATATATTTACATTCACACAAAGTATATCACATAAAATCGCATACACCACGAACATTACATTTATTTACATCCACATCAAAATACGTCACGTACACTCATAAACAACAGGAACATTAGATATGCTTATATACACAGAAAATACTTCATATACACTCTCAAGCAACATGGATGTTTTATATATATAAAAACACACAACATACATCACGTTCACTCATAAACACGAACATTATATATATTTACATCCACATCTAAATACGTCACGTACACTCACAAACAACACGAGCATTATATACATTTACATTCACACAAAATACGTCACGTACACTCACAAACAATACGAATATTATATATATTTACATCAACACAATATACGTTATTGACACTTACACGGCCACAAGCATTAAATATATTTACATCTACATCAAAATATGTCACTTCCACTCACAAACAATACAAACATATATATATTTATATCCACACAAAGTACGTCAACAACAACATCCGACACTTACACCCATGAATAGTACACCTATAATTTATTTAGATTTACATAAAATCCAACACTTACATCAACGAATAACGCGCACGTATATATATTTACATTGATATAAAATCGAGCACTTACTTTCACGAATAACATTCACTTACTCAATTATATATATTTACATTGATTCAAAATAAAATGCACCCGCCATTAAGACGCAACTACATTGTATATATATTTTCACTATGCAAAATTAAACACTGACGTCCTCGATTAATACGAACCATTATATATTAACACAAAAAGAACACAAATGCGAAATCAAACACTTACATCTACGAATAACACCCACCTACATATATATTCATCAATACAAAATCAAATACTTATATGCACGAAATAGACGAACCTATATATATATATTTATATTATATACCAACTCTTACAATTACATATCCTAATAACATGCGTCCATATATATTCAAATCGGTAAAAACAACACTTATTTTGCACATCCACGAAAAGCACGCACGTTTATATGTATACATCAATACGACATTCAGCACTTACTTCCACGAATAAAAGCGCAACTATATATATTTATATCTATACAAAATGAAACATTTATTTCAACGAAAAAAAACCACCTATATATTTTTGCATTAATACAATCTCTAACACTTTCATTCCCGAATAATACGCACGTATACAAAGTTACATCTGTACAAATCTGGCTCCTACATCAACGCATAAAAGACACCTATCATATTAACGAAATGTTACGCTTACATACATCTCCGAATAACACCCACGTAAACATACTTACATATATACAAAATCCCACACTTACATCCACGAATGACACGCATCTTGATATATTTATATATATAAAATATTTACATCCATACAAAATCAAACACTTACACCCACAAATACCACGCTTCTTTATATGTTTGCATCCATACAAAATCAAACACTTATATCCACGAATGACACGCACCTTTATATATTTACATCCATACAAATCTTAACATTTACATCAAAGCATGAGAAGCACCTATATATATATTCACATTTAAACAAAATCAAACACATACATCTCCGAATATCGCGAACTTATTTATATTTACATCGATACAAAATAAAACACTTGCTTCCAGAAATACCACGCACCTATATTTTGTGGGGAAGGCATTTCAATGTCTTGTGGATACATTTTCAACGTCTTTTTTGCGGTTTTTATTTGGTTAACCCCACATTGGCTTATTATTTTATGTTTGATCAAAGTGATATTTTATATATGCAATTGGTATATATGAGTAATGTCATCTCATAATCTTGTATTATCACTTTTTCGTAATTAATAAATGTTTTGTCACCCTCTGTGAGGGTGGCCTTATTTATTCAATACAGTTGTTGAGTTGTTTCTTGTTAGTGTGTAGATGCATAAAAGGCAGCTTAGTATTTAGCTTAATTTATGCATAGGAAACACAAGAATTATTTCATATTTAATATTTGTATTCCTTTATATTTCGTGAGGGTTATGCTCCTTGATATAATTTATTCATTGTCTATTTATTTCATGGGAGTTATGTCCCTTGGCGTTACACCAAGGGACCCCTGATAGGTCAATTGTCCTAAGGGGATCCCAAGAACCCGCGGCCATCCTCATCATTAGGCAGCCATCTTTAAAATTAGCAGCATCAGCAATTGAGTGTCCAACTTTTAGCCAAGAAAAAAAGACTTACATTTTGAACTCCCACCCACTGCCTCCTTTTGGCTTATTATCTAATATTTTTTCAAAGTGATATTTTAGGTGTATTTGGTATATGTGTTATGTTATCCCATAATCTTGTATTATCATTTATAGTGATTAATAAATGTTTTGTCACCCTCTGTGAGGGTGGCCTTATTCAGTCACTACAGTTGTTGAGTTGTTTCTTGTAAGTGTGTAGATGCATAAATATATATATGTATTTACATCTATAGAAAATCCAGTATTTACTTACAAGAACGACACGCACCTCTACATATTATCATTGAACAAAAATCCAACACTGACGTCCAGGAATAAAACGCACCTATATGTATATAAATCTATAAAAAATCGAATACTTATATCCAAAAATAACACGCATCTATATATATTTACATCTATACAAAATCCATTGCTTGCATCCACGAATATCATACACCTAAACACAGTTACATTGATAGAAAATAGAACACCTACATATACAAATAACACACCATTCTATATTTACATCCAAACAAAATCCAACTCTTACACTAACGGATAACACGCACCTGTACATGTATATATTTACATCTATACAAAATCAAACACTTACATTCACGATTAACACGGTCCTTTATATCTATATATTTACATTAATACAAACTCTAACAGTTACATCTCCGAAAAACAAGACCCTATATATATGTTTTACAAATGTATACATCGCTATAAGCATTCGAATACCACAGTGAAGTATAGAGCGTGTTGATAATCCATTAAGGAGAAACTCTTACACATAATACAACAACATGCAAACTTCTATATCAAAGAGATGTTTATTTATTTGTATGTAGGTACAGCCGTTTTGATGTCTCAGTTTGACACAAAAAAGAATGGAAACAAAAAACTTCCAAGGAGAACCCTCAAATCAAGTTTTAGAGAAATCATTCCCCCAAGAAACTACTTTAGTAAATCCAAGATGACCATCTATCGGCCATTTTTTTTAATTTCTGATCGGTCCAAGAATCAAAAGGGCACAATAAGCTAAATGTATCTTGCCAAAATCAAAAGATTGCCATCTGTCAGCCATGTTTTTAGGATTAACACAATCAATAGGGCACATCTACAGACCTACACACCTTCATTTGGAATTAGAGGAAGACCCACCCGGTACATCTCATGAAAAAGCGATCACACTGATTGTTTAAGGGCTGGTGAACCATTGACTACGGCCCACGGACGCAGTGCAATTTGAACAGCCCATCATCTGATGATGGTTAGCTAATGATAAAAAAGCATAATCCTTCAGTATCCACTATCTGCAGTAAAATTACAAAATAAAATCCAAACATATACCTTAAGAGTGACGTAATATTGTATAAGGATAACAGGAATTTAACAACAACAAATGATAAAAACACACAACAGTAAATAAATTCCTGAATCAAAATAAAGTAAACATAACATACGTGAGAGGTCTGCAACATCTTTGCTAGACATTCTATGATACACATCCAGGAGGAGGAGCGACCAGGAAAATCTCACCGTGCCAGGTTGCCCTATCATATAACGAGGATGGTCAATGTTTCAGATCTTAGGTTCTCCGTTACCAGCAAACGTTAATATGAGACAGATCCAGTGGATAAAATCTATATGTAGACTATGATAGACCATGTCTTCCTGTTGTTGCTCTTAATAAATAGTGACAAAGAAAACGCTAATAGCGATGCCAACATTATTATTTTTATTGAATAATGCTGTGTTGTTGCAGTTATCATAAAAAAATAGAATAATTAATGCCTGGGTTTGCTATTGTTAATCTGTACATAAAAATAAGTATTATATATCACTGCAAAATAGTATTACTATTTACATGAAATACTTTTATAACTTTAACTGTATGGATTTTTTCACGACAACTTCGGTGAATATTAGGTACGGTTTGTGGTCAGAATGATAAAATGCATACGTCTGTAATCTTTTGAAGTATTCATCAATGATTGATTGTTTCTCCTCCTCTGTCCGGGAAATCGACAACCCTCCGTATAACACGTGGTGCATCCCTGAGTAGACCGAGGCAACTACTTTGCGGGAATATTCTAACTTTTCCGTGTCATCTGTAATATGGTATAAAACATAAATACTAGTTTTCGTGGTTGTACTGCAAACGTATATATTTTAGCGGTAATCAAATTTAAGTGATTTCCGCGGCGCTGGAACTATTCCGCTATATTTTTATTGCGCTAAGTAAAGTTTGTTTCCAACAGCACGATTTGTGGCAAAGCCAATTTATCATGGCGCTAATAGAATTAAATTCGACTATGCGCCAAAATATGTGGATTTACGATAACTACCATGTTTCTTAGTTTAAGGACATGGTATAACATTCCTTTAACCATTATATCAATGAGGTTGCCTTCGATTTTCAACATCAAACATTGTTGTTATCTTGAGCCCTCACCTTTGTTTACAATATCAAATACTGGGTCTTTGAGATAGTGTTTGATTAACTTCACCGACAACAGTTCCAATCCAAGTTCTTTTACTTCTGGTATGTCATTGCTGGACGGCTCCTTAAAATCATCTGCTGTTCTCATGGAGTGGGTATTTACGTTTGTTGAAAGATATTCTTTCTTTAAATAAACATTATCGGTTGAAAAATTAAATTAGTGAAATCAGAAAATTCTAAAGACTTCTATTGTATGAATTAATAGCTAACTCAAACTTCAACAATATATAAAATGAAGGCGTGAAAAGGAATATGGAATCAAGATGTGAACCTTTAACAATGTATAAAGAACAGCATCCAGATGTTCCAGAGGGGTAAACGTCTTTTGCTTTATCGACATTAATCGTCATTTACAAATATGTAAAATCAGATAACTTCATTATATGTATCATGACGTTGCCCTGTCGTTTGTTTGTTTGTTTGTTTGTTTGTGGTTTCTGTTTTTATTTTTTTTAAACAGCACAATATGCCTCGTGAGGAACTCTGATTTATATCGGCTCTCACTTTGTTTGCTTTATGAAAAAAATCGGTTTATGACTGACGTTCGATTGGGACTTATTTCGTCCGGAAAAAACACTTTATTACTGTATCATATCCGATTAAGATTGTATCAAATGTATCATTCCTAACTGGGAAGATTCGATGGACTCGGTCTTCTGTGGTGATTCTGGTGGTAGATGTCATATTGCATGCTTTCATAAACATTTATGTAAAAAAATGTACATGAAATACCACCAATTATTGTTTTTTATTTCAAAAATTGTCCATTTTAATACCATCTTTTGCTTCTGGTTTATCAGATATGAATAACCTAAAGATAATTTATTAATACAGGACGCAAATAAAAAAGATAGACGTAAAACATAATTACAAACCTGGGATATGATGCCTTCTCGTGCCACGTCAGACACAAACACTCCAAGGTGGGTGATTCCCTTGTCTATAGAGGACGAAGTCTGACCCTGGTTATCTAATGATATATTCAGTGTTATGAGATATCCCCCTGGAACAACATCATAGTTTATCTGTATTAACAGTGGCTTACGCATTCACTCCACCAAGAGTAGCAAACTGATATACAGTTATTGTATTTTGATCAGGTCGATATGGCTTTTTTTAATCTGAGAAAAAATATTCACCGAAAATGTTCACTTTACGAAAACATGAAAAATTTACTGGCACTGCAAAATCAAACCAGTAAAAGAAATCCATAATAATGCATTTAGACCTTGATATACATATGCTATACATTTTGTACTTTGTAATCAGCCTCAAAATTTCATTATTCCTTATCTATCCTGTTATTTCGTGCCGGGGGAGAGTACCTCAGAATACATTTTTGCACCTGAAATCACTTTTATTTAATTAACGTTTTTTGGCAGAAAATAAGTCGATATTGCTTTATTTACCTAAATTTAATTGAAATAGTGAAAAATATTTAATTTTTTTTTTCATTTTTTTTTATCAATCAATTTATTGATTGATTCTTTTATATCAATGAAGTATATTCTCTAGTTAGCATGAGATGATGCGACATGGTTAAAATGACATGAGTGGACCAATCTAAACCGTTAAATCCTGTTGTTTCTTTTGGGTTTGATAACTAATATTTCAAACCTTCAAATCTAATGCTACCAATCTTCTTATAACATATGAAATGAAAACATAGAAATGACAGACATCATTTAGAGGTCATATACCAGGTTTCACATCACGTCCCCTTGAAATAATAAAAGCCCTCCAATCAGCTTTGCCTCGCTTTCTCATCAAGTTCTGTTCTTTTTCGGCAGCCTCCGTTATGAATATACAATTCTTTATTTAACAAACCCTAAAAGATATATTAAAAATTCAACAATGAAAGCTATTATTTGCATTCATCTCAAATAATACATGAATTCTACATAAAAACAAAATATACGTACCTAGTATGACGTATAATAATGTCAAATGTGAAATAACATTGATGATGGTCATATTTATACAAGGTAATTCCTTTATTTCTATCAATGATTGATAGGTTTAAATCATCAGTTTAAAGATACATACCGTTTAGACAAATAATGTGTTGCTACAGCGGATATAACTATGTCCACTGAATTATCAGGGAGGCATTGTTTATACATAGTCTGGTGGATCATCATTGTATACACGCGATCGGAAATCGCTTGTTCCGGATCCTGTCTGCTGCCTGCATCAGATAATATGAAATTAGAATAGCTTGAAATGTAAAAATAACCCTAAAGGACTTATAGTCATGTACTGGGTAACAGTAAACATACGTATTTAGGGGCTCATAGCCGAATTAAATCTTATTATAATAAATTAGCGTTGACTGCCACAATACGTAGCATAGGAAAAATAATGCATAGAAATATCAATTAGCGCATGCAATCATAATGAAAAGGAATGCTTCTAGCGCGAACAGCGGTAAAATAAGATAAACGCTAAAATATGTGCATTTACAGTATGAAAGCAACATATAATATGCCTCGCCTTATCAAACACTGAAGTTTAATACTTTTAAAGAATACCATTAAACATCTATCCATTAGAAAGCAACGGCGCGAAGTAACAAGATTGGACTATTTTCGCGATAAAACACATTCAGATGTAGTCGTTAAGCATTGCAACCATTTCATTTTAAGAATAAATGATGACCGAAAATTACAGTTTGATTATAGGACAGGCCGTGTCACAAATTGCTATATTAAACGATATTCCGATGTCCCTTCCGTCTATTTCAAGACTGCAACAATTGTAATGAGACATCTAATTTGCATCAGTTGCGGAAGTTATATCAAACCTGCGGTTGGAAGAATATGAGGTACCTTATTGAGGGAGGATAGTAGAGAAGACATAGAAACCTCATACCGTCAGGCAGGCGACCCCATATCTTGTCACAGGAAATCAAGCCCAAGTCGCCTTCGTGAAAGGCGAGTGCTTGACAAGCCGCCACTTGACTACAGTAAGGTGGATGTTTCATTCATAAATTCACTTGTGATCATATTTCTTGAGCGAAAACATAACATATCTCAGCTTTAAAATTTGTATATGTTTTTGTTAACACTATATGTTAAACATAAGCATGTGATAAATATATATACCATAAAAAGGGTTCTACAAGATAAGGGGACCGTAATTCTAACTCAAAATCGATAAGATAAGGGCTATAAAGAAAACGAAGCTTAAAATAAAGATTTCCAAGAAGCCCCTTAAATTGTACAAGGAGAAAATATGACAATGTGCTCCAAAAAGGTGAGAGCGCCTTCTTCTTAATCAATGACACCCGGCATACAAATCTAGGTCAAATTCGGATTAAGTCACATTCTCAAAATGAGAACTTAGGAAACAAAGGGATCAGATCCCTGTTATATTTATTATATCGTTAGAAACCTAGAATAACTTTGCTAAGTAGAATGAAGTCGTTCATCGGTTGATCGTTATAGTACACTAGGATGGCTTGTATCTTCCCAAGGCGTCTCTGTATAATTCCTGTAATGAAAAAATGTATTTGTACATTCCTGATATGAATCACGTCAAGGTTGGACTTGTAATTATTTTCATATTAAATGCTAGCTAATAACTTCCACATACCACGATGGACGTACTGTTCCATATTTACCTTTCATTTCATTGACCAGACAAAGAGAAGCGCGTCCGTCTGCAGTTCCAAAATCTGCAATGCTTACTGGTTGCGCTGCCTGGCATGCTGATCTTGAACCAATTATTTCTCCTACCAGAAAAAAATGGCACAATCTTTATGCAAATAAAGCTATGCAAATTTGATGTCAGAAGTAGTCATTTATGTTAATAGATTTCTTTGTTTCATTTTAAATTTGATTTAATTATCCTTTTACAATACCCCTTTCCCTAACATTTTTCACTAATCAAACGATAAAAACAAAAGTACAGCAAAACATCAGCAACGAACAAAAGCTCATTTTCAGATAACTAAGAAATATTTTTTTTGTTTCTATACCATCTTATCAGAGCCTAGACATCCATTGAAGTAAACACACACGCTTTACTTTGCATATTTAGAAAAAAAGACTACCGAATTATTAACGAAACCATAATTCAAACTCAAAATGGGTAAAACGTATGCAAAAAGCAAACAAACAAACAAAAACCATAGATAGCCACGAATATATTGAGGCATAATGTACAAGGAGATTAAGACCATTCAAATCTAGGTCAAATCCGGGTTGCGTCACATGCGCAAATGAAAGTTATAAGGGTGACATCGGAACCACAAGGTCACCAACATGCAGCAAACACGTCTTACGTAATATCGCCGAAGAAAAACTATCAAACAATTTGCTGTATTTTGTCAAGACATTTTAGCCCTGTTATGAACAAATCTCTAGCTAGTTTGGGGAAATAGAGGAGATAACGATGTTAATTGGCAAATCTGACTTTCTCTACCCGTTGTATAGAAACAATTTACTTTTGTAATATTATGGTAATATAATATTTTGCTTGTAATCTTATTGCATGGCTTCTCGCGCTGAACGCCTTTCCCTAAGTTATGCTGTTTTGCATATTTTTTCCTAAAGCATAAAATGTGACAGTATTTCGCTGATCTGTTTAAATAGAATTAGCGCGTCAAATAAAGATGTTTACAGTAATTTTTAAGTATGGTTGTTTACATTCACTGGGCTATATTGTAAATACATGGTACGTACTTAAGGCTTCCATAATAGCCTCCCGACAGAGATTGCCAGCGTGGCTATGAACACTGTACATATCATCAACGTCTTCACTGAGGTTAGTCTTCATCTTCATTGTCGGGAAAAAGCTAGAAAGACAATCAGCATCAGATATTATGATCTGCATACAAATTGGCAACGGCTGGGAACCTTAATATACATGTATGGTAATAAAACGGATTCTAACTTGTTACGACGCTAATTGACAAACATTTATGAGTGACCTAACGTCTTGATTTCCACAGTTTTAATAGCGAACTCTTAAGACTGGTTATGGATAATAAATAAAATTGAATTTCAAATCTTTGATTATTCAACACATTTATTTCATATTATACTGGCAAGTTACTTTGTTCTTTTATACAACCAAACACACACTATGCTCGGATACTCCTCGACGCACGGCATTTAGAATATCTAATATAAAAAAAAACTTATTTACACATTAATACACAACAAATAAAATAATTATTTCTAAATATTTTCCCGAAGTAAAATGGCGATACTTGGAGGGATACCAGACTGGCTTTCCAACCGATAGTGACAGCAAAGGAGGAATTCCAGCATTCGTCTCTTCGTGTCTTCAAACATTAATTAGACGTACATAGATTCGCCTGTACACTTTTAAATTATAAGGGATTGGATGGCGCAGTGTTAACACACCCGCTTTTCGCCTAAGCGACCGGTTTCGATTTCACGGTCTGACGTGATAAGGCATGGGTCGCCTACCATATCACGTGGTCTTTCTTTGGACAGTACACCCTCAGTAACACCCCTCTATTTTGGCCAACAAGAGTGATCGATATTATTTATATGCCTTTGTGAATTATCAAAGTTTATAGCAACTACTGCAAATGTGGAAATTTACACACAGGGGGGGGGGGGGGGGGGGGGGGGGGGGGGGCATTTACGCTAATTACGTGTCCTCTTGATCGCGAAAACTCCCAGGGGTATTACTTTGCTATCAGTTTGAGTAAATCTGGAATTACAAACGAAGTCGGATTAGTGACCCGACGCGTACAGTTTACGTATCGAAATCGCTAAATTTAACCCCCCGAAACCTTAAATAATTTAACAATTCATTCTGCATGATTTGGCAATCATCAACAACAAAAGAAAACTCCAACCATAAAACAACAACAACAAAGGAAACAGCAAACATTTACAACAATTTTGAAGCGATTATCTTTCATAGAAATTTTATAAATACGCGATATCGAATG
This sequence comes from Pecten maximus, assembly GCF_902652985.1. NCBI lineage: Eukaryota > Metazoa > Mollusca > Bivalvia > Pectinida > Pectinidae > Pecten > Pecten maximus. The sequence continues at coordinate 21,580,313 of NC_047027.1, forward strand.
TTTTTTTTCTAAAAAGTTGATGAATTTTGTACACTTTGAAATACTAAGGAGTAGTATAAGCGTCTTCTTTAGACCCCAACTACTCTAGGGAACCTTATTATTATTATTTTTACTGTGTACACCAACAGGTTAAAATGTTCTGTAATCGCACATTGGGTAGTAAATCATTATATTACATGAATGTTACTTTGATATGTGATTTAACAATACCTGCATAGAGTAAAAGCATTTGGCCTGGAATTGCATATTGTTCTAATGTTAAATCATTGAGGATCTTTAGCTTCACCTTGCGATTGTATTTAACTGCTGCTTTGGTAGGTAAAGGATGTACTCTAGACTTAGTGAGGAATTATAAAAACATGAGAACACTGGAAAGAAGCATTCCGTAAAGTAAAAAACAGCAAACTATGTCAGCGGTAATGCAAATAATCATAATCACGATGCACTTAAAGGTTAAAAACTTAACACTCTAAATATTACCTTGACATCATATGTCGTTGTTTTACAGCAGAAGAAATTGATATCGTCGATCCGAACTTGGTGTTTATGTCAGAATGGCATCAGGGTGTGGTATGGTACAGGCAGACTTCCATGCACAATGTTACACTGCAGCGGACAGTGTTATTATCAGACATAAAGCTAAAGAGTTAACACTTTATCATATGGGCCGATCTGATATATAAAAAGCAGTATGTGAAATATTAATCAAATATTGTTGATCTTTAAATCATTGCTGGCATAGCAATTAGTTTTCTGGTTATCCACCTATACGATTCCGCTTATTGCTCGATTTTCTGACCGGGCATCAAACCCATGACCCCGACACCCCATCCCCTAGCCAGATACATTTAGCTACTATTACTGTGTCTTGTCCATGTCCCAGATGGAACTTTTCGATGTGACAGTGGTGAACTATCCGACACCCTGACATGGCTAGAGTTGCATATCGTCAATAAGATGATATGAATACAATGATTGATCACAATGAATAAATGTATCCGAATTGTACATAATGACGACCAGGAAATTTACATCGTTTGTACCAACATAACATAGCGTATGTGATTCATTGTATATGCCCGATATAAACTGTTCAACGTTATTTTATGCAAAAGAGATGCTGTGTACCTTAGTCAGCATCTGTCAAACAGAATTCATTTCAATTTCAAACACAGACATTTCAAAATTATTTTAACATCTGAAACAAATTCAGTAAATAATATGATAATAAATAAGGGGAAATGGGCTTGTTCCTTTTTCATGTTAGTTTCAGAGTTAGTAAGGTAAAATGAAATAAAAATCAATGTGAGAGGATTCATCAGTATTGTATTAATCGAATCCAGCAACGTTTGGACATGCATTTATTTATTTGATGCATACCAACAACCACCTTCCTTGAAAATAAGCCAGATACGGAAATACCTCAATGTCATGAGAATGAAAAATATCCCTAACCTCAACGACTAAACCCTTCTCGATTTAGCTTCTTTCATGGCCAAAAGCAGGTATGGCGTCTGGCAATTTTTGAGGAAAATAATCAAATTTCAATTTCTTACCATCCGGAACATTATAAAATAGTAATCAAAAGCAGTAGATCTGTGTCCATGGAAAAGAATTAAACATACTGTGGGTTTCAGTGTTTCAAGTAAGGGATTCGATGTTTTCGTTTCATTCAACAACAGTGTTGGATACTGAGCTTTGCTATTTGGCGCGGTACCTTTACGAGGTTGCACTTCAAATATACCGGGTTTTTTTTTAAAATATCTTCAGTACATTTTCCAAGCTAAATGCATCCTTAGCAATACCATTGCTTTATCGGTACCATTGTAAAAAAGAAGGGAGCCAAGGATTTCTTGACCAAATTGACCCAATCTAATTAAAATCTAGATGGTCATTCTCACTACGTTACAAGAACATCTAACAACATCCCATAAGGGGTCACATCAGGATGACCTTTTGGATTAGCCAATCAAATGACTACTTCCAGAATCTTGGAAGTGAATTTTGTATGTCCGAATTAGCATAACTAGAGTGCATAGCTCGTATAATCTGTCAATTTGTTTCAAGTCATTTCGTCCCATAAGCATATAGCAATATACTGTGCCGAAATGGGTTTGCTTCATATGCATGCTGTGACGAAATGTTTTGCTTCGATGACATCGACAAAATGCCAATTCGCCCTGAAAGTTGAATACACACATCTCAGAGGTCATCAGAACGTGACCCCTTATGGGATGTTGTTAGATGTTCATGTAACGTAGTGATTTATTTTTTGATTTAAACATATTTTATTGCCGTTAAACAATTGGATCGGGCACAAGTTTTTCAACTTATACAAAGCCCTTTCCTTACAATAAAACTGTATATTTACAAAATTCAAGATGGCTTATTTACAATACTAAAATACATTATCTCACACTATCATACAATCACACGTGGAGAAACATCATGAGAGAGAGAGGGGGGAGAGAGAGGAAGAGAGAGGGGGGAGGGGATAAGGGGAGCATCTTATTTATTATTCAGTATTATATACATATATAATGTGAGTAATCCTTTCCGACACCGACGCCAAAAGTTAATTCTAACACTATTCAATGCTCACAATTTTTAGTAATGTCCATCACTTCCCGTGCCTTGGTTAGCGTCCTCCTGGTCATTCCGTTCTTTCTTGTATATTCGTTTCTCTGTTGCCGCCGACGTCGGAAAAGAGAGAGAGAGAGAGAGAGAGGGGGGGGGGGGGGGGGGGGGGGGGGTGTTAGAAGCGAGAATCTGTCAGAGTCATTGATATATTGCTGAGTGTGCATACAAATCAATTCGTTTTCTTGCTCAGAAAGAGTCGTGTCTCCAAAAAGAAGTAGATTTACGTTGAGAGGAATATAGCGGTTTAGATGGCGTAGTGATAATGACCATCTAGATTTTAATTAGATTGAAATTGACCAATCATAGATGGCAGTTATGAGCTGTCTTAGTATTAATGACGGTATACTACCGGAGAGAAAGATACTGAGGGAGATAAAAAGAAAGTCCATATCTGAGAGAGCAAGTCGCATGCCGATTAACACCCGCTTTGCTATTCATACAGTTTTGTGAAATCCTCTGGTTCTAACTATGCAAAAAGCAAAAAAAAAAAAAAACTGGCGAGAAGTGTTTGATGTAAAGATATGCATCTCTGCAAAACAACATATGTTGTACTGAGTTTGACGAACACGATTTTAATCTCTTAACTTGATCTGGATTACCTTTGTGATATTTGTACGGCCTATGGTCATGTAAAAAAGTACAGATACACAAAAAGAATATATATCAGTAAAGAAGAGTATATGTGTAAGGTACACATATTAAATAATACGATTTGCTGTAAAGCATGACGTTATCAAATGGCGAAAAAGAAAACGATAATAGCATTAAAAACTGTCCATTTAATTAAGTTACATTACATAACATTGCAACAATACTCATTTTATTGAGAATTGTTACACATATTACAAAAATGGATATACACACATGTATAGAATGTTTACTGCGATACACTATGATATATTGATAGTATGTTATACACGAACCATTTGAAATGTATAACACTTGATAATATGCTTGCATTAACTGCTCAATTCTAAATACGATAATGAGTTGTAAAAATGGATGTATTGAATGTTTTATGTGATACGCTATATGTTGATAGTATCTTCTACACGAACAATTTTGAATTATAATAACACAGTGTATGCTTGTATTAAGTCCTCAGTGTTAAATACGGTTTCATGCAATGCCTCTGTTTACTATCATTTCTCCGTATATATACATATAACTATTTGATCAATACAAAAAAACAAAATTACTATTTACATGATATTCCTTCAATACCTAAACTACATGGGATTTTTTCACAACGACTTCGGTGAATATTAGGTAGGGTTTGTGGTCAGAATGATGAAATGCATACGTCTGCAATCTTTTGAAGTATTCATCAATGATTGTTTGCTTCTCCTCCTCTGTCCGGGAAATGGACAACCCTCCGTATAACACGTGATGCATCCATGGGTAGACCGAGGCAACTACTTTGCGGGAATATTCTAGCTTTTCCGTGTCATCTGTAATATGGTATAAGACATAGGAAAAGAGTCAATGGCGTTGAAAGTGCGAATGTACGTGTTTGAGACGTTATCATATTTCAGTGATTTTCGTGTCTGTTATCCCTTTGGCTGTTTAATTTTGCTTCTAAGAAGCATTTTCATTGTTTTGAAAATTTATGTTTTCAGCCAATAACGTAATAAATGACGTGGCCATTTGTGATTTCCGTCATGATTGGGTGATACAGCAGCGTGATAATTTTAAAGAGAAAAGAGTCCTTCGATACAAGTGGATTTCCAATGTGTTAGATATATGAAATTATAAGTATTAATTTGAATATAAGTGTGTTGTAATGGAGCTATAACACAGAAAAACGGAGTGCTCTCTCACTGATGTTTATTTAGAGTACAAACTATTCTTTGTCTGATATCTCATTAACATAATAATATTTAAGTTCAAAATTAAAAATAAAAATAACAAAAATATACGGACTTGTATTGCAAATTACAATTGTAAAACAAATATAAAGTTAAAAGAGCATAGCATATAATTAATCAAAAGCTTAGATGGAAGACTTTGAAAAAGTACATTGATGAAGGGTTGTCAATGTTTATTTCATTGATGTGACCCGACATGTAAACTTTGCTATATCCAGGTGATACAAGTCTTAACATGAGATCCGGGCAGGTTACAATGGAAATACCAGACACGTCAACAAGCATCGAACACGTCCATTTTTTTTTATATCTCACAACGAAATCAAACATAATTGATAAACAATCGAAATCATATCGATTATTCTGGAAATCTAAAGGAGTAATAGTCTTAATATATGCATATTATAAATACATAACGCTTATCAAATAATAGATGTTAGCAGGATAACAAACCTGAGATATGATGCCTTCTCGTGCCATGTCAGACACAAACACTCCAAGATGAGTGACTCCCTTGTCTATTGGGAAGGTCGTCTGACCCTGGTCATCTATGGATATGTTCAGTGTCACGAGATAGCCTCCTGGAACAATATAATAGTATATCTGTCAGTACAAAATTATAAACAATTGTATACTTTTGATCAGGTTGATATATGATTTTATTTATCTGAGAAAAAATATCGACCGATAAAAAATACTGGGGTTGAGGATTTTTCAAAACAGAAATTTAAAAAAAATAGTTTTTGCAAGTAAATCTCCATTGTCAGAACGTAAAGAGCACTAAATTAAACCTTTAAGACACTGCATACTAAGGCCAGTGAAAATCCATAGAATGTATTCAGTGGAACGAGACAAGCTTTTAGTTTGCTTGGTTTGTTTTTGTTTAAACGTCCTCTTAACAAACAGGGTCATTTTAGGACGTGCCAGGTTTTGGAGGTGGAGAAAGCAGGGGCACCCGGAGAAAAACCACTGACCTACGGTCAGTACCTGGCAACTGCCCCAAGTAGGTTTCGAACTTGCAACCAAGAGGTGGAGGGCGAGTGTTTAAGCGTCGGAACACCTTAACCATTCGTCCACCGCGACCCTTCGAGACAAGCAAGTTAGGAAACAATATCATGTTTATATGTGTGAACGGTTTCTTACTCTTTTAATCGACCAAGATTATCCAAATTATATACAATTGTAGTCTTTTGATAAGGTCGATGCATGGTTTTATTTATCTAAGAAAAAAGTATACCGAGAACAAAATTAATATTCCTTGAACATTAAGATTAGCTTTGAGGCAGAAAACCCAAAACGTGAAACTTAAAATTGCGAGGCGCGGAAATATATTTATTAAATTTTTACCAGTGAAATATCAAAAATTATTCATTCTATAAAAGTGATATTTTTCACTAGTGAAAAATATCACTTTTGCTGATTTGACCAATCAAATAGCTAATATTTTGATATTTTGTATTACTGAAGACACTGTTATATATCCTCTATATCTCGTCATATCAAGGACAATATATTTTCTATTATATCGAACATGACACGATCTTTAATGGAAATTGTTCAAACTTGATTTTTCTCAACCACTTTTCTGCGTGAACTCGTAAGGCATCTATTTCTTGCTTTCGTGTTGAAAGCATCTTTTTTGAAGAATATTATTTATTTTGAACATGACATATGCCGATCGCCATCTGTTGTCCTCTGGGGTTACACATTGGAACTCACGGGGAACGACTAATAGCTCCTAATGACATGTAAGAGGGAGCAATAGAGGCGATACGGTGGCGAGAAGACGATAATATTTTTTAAGCACCTAATGTGATCAATTTAATCCATTAATATAATACAGTTTATTATCTACAATGTATTAGGAGGTGATACGACTTTGTTCAACAACTCAAATGTTCACATACAAATGATGGCGCTCAGACAATAAGTCCATAGAATTACCAAAAGTGTGTTGAGTGTCAAGGCATGTTATTGCAAGAGGCCACCCCTGAAACTTATTTCTTTTTAGTTCGACGAGCTATTTCAATACGAAAAGATACCCTTACTCTTTCCCTGCTATCAAGTGTGTTATATCATTGTCTACATACCTGGTTTCAGTTCCCGTCCCCTAGCAATGATAAAAGCCCTCCAATCAGCTTTGCCTTGTTCTCTTATCAAGTTTTGTTCTTTCTCGTCTGCCTCTTTCATAAATACGCCATTTTTGATTTGACAAACTCTACAATTTCAATTAAAGTTTAAATAGTGAAATGGTACTTCTAATCAAATATTGAATACGCATAAGTGTGTTTATTTTAGAATTGTTTATTTGTTTGCTGGGTTAATCGCCCCCTGTAAAGCTCTATTCATTTGTAGGCGGGGTCTCAATGAAGTAGGAGGTGACTACCTCACTGAACAACATAAGGGAGGCCCGTGATATCCAGTGCAGCTAAGGTAAAGGGTCTTGTCCACAACCACGACAGCAAAGACATGTACAATTGTTCAGCTTCCCAAGAAACACAAACTAATACTGATATGGAGCTTCAAACTACACATTCAGGATCTTCACCTGAGGTTCCATGGCCGCCACTCTAACCCACTAAGCTATCGCAGATCCGCCGATCTAAGACAATGCTTGGATAATTATTTTAGTTACCTTTCTAAATTCAAAGTTCAAGTTGGGGTACCAACAAATCTGGTATGATGATTAAACGTTCAGTACCTGTATTTGCCGTAGTTAATAATAATTCAAGAATTTCAAAATTTACCAATCTATATATCATAATAACACAGATATTGCCACTTATTTCCTCTGATGATACATGACCGAAAATGTGAAGACAATATCTCCATGATGATACCGATGAACGAAAATGTGAAGATAATCAAAATGATGATACATGAACGAAATATGGTGATAATCTACATGATGATACCAATGAACGAAAAAGTGAAGATAATCTACATGATGATACCGATGAACGAAAATGTGAAGATAATCAAAATGATGATTCCTGATCGAAAACGCGAAAGAAAATTTGCATGATGATATCCATGAACGAAAATGTGAAGATAATCTAAATGATGGTCACATCCACCATTCCAACATTTCCATTAATGATTGATCATCTTAAATCGTACGTACTGTTTAGGTAAATATTGTGTTGCTACAGCCGACATAGCTAGGTCGACTGAATTATCGGGGAGGCACTGTGTATACATAGTCCTGGGGACCATCACTGGATACACGCTGTCTGAAAGCGCTAGTCCTGGATCCTGTCTGCTGCCTGCGTCAGATAATTAGACAATTAAAAAAGCTCAAACTAATTAAAATCTAGATGGTCATTTTCACTACGTTAAATGAACAAATAACAACATCCCATCAGGGGTCACGTCAGGGTGACCTTTTGGATTAGCCAATCAAATGGCTACTTCCAGAATCTTGGAAGTGAATTTTATATGTCCGAATTAGCATGACTAGAGTGCTAAGCTTGTATAATCTGTCAATTTGTTTCAAGTCATTTCGTCCTAAAGGGCATATAGATATATACTGTTCCAAAATGGTTTGCTTCAGATGCATGCTGTGACGAAAAGTTATGCTTCGATGATATCGACAAAATGCCAATTCGCCCTGAAAGTGAAATACACACATCTCAGAGGTCATCAGAGCGTGACCCCTTATGGGATGTTGTTAGATGTTCATGTAACGTAGTGAGAATGACCATCTAGATTTTAATTAGATTGAGAAAAGCTCGAGATGCGTATTGTTTTATAATCAGATATAAAATGATATCAGATTCTGCTCCTCGTCAACAAATAAAGTGTGGCACTGTTACGAATACGAGTAACCACAATTCTATCGTTAAATAATCAGAAATAAAATTGTATTAATTTGCTATTAATTCGAAGATGTTACATTGCTGACAACACATACCCTGCTACTCAAAATTGCATATGATGGCATTTACCGTTTAGAAAATTCTAGCTGACAACACAAAATAAGAAAAATAATGATGATAGACTGAATATAGAGACAAAGCATGATAAAAATGAGTTCAATCTAATTAAAATCAGATGTACATTTGCACTACGCTTCTCTCCGTAACGTAGTGAAAATGTATATTTGATTTTAATTAGAGTAAATTTTTTGTGATGCAGTAAATTATTTATTTTTGTATATAAAATGTCTCATTTGATCACATTTCTAAACTATGAAAACATATTTATTCGATTACATACAGTCGAGTCGAATAACAACATTTCAGTTTTCGAACGACTTTATATACTAGCGGAAAAGAGTAACGAAAGTTAATGTTTGATAGCTATTTTATGACATGATTCTATGTTACTTTGTCAAGATGTGGGTTTCTCGATTATTTCATCATTATCGAATACATTTTGATATTTTGTGTTGTCCTATCACAAACGATGTTTGAGTAAATACTGTTAAAACAAGGGTACCCTACGTCGTTCCCTGATCTAAACCAGTAGCGTGTGCGCACATCCTTTGCATCAGTCGCTGCTCTTACTCTCCTCCACATTGGCCCTATCAAGGTGTTTGTTGCCCTTTGACGGATATTGACGTTTATAGGACGTTGACGCGCTTCCTTACCCTCATGTCTAGCTCGTCCTACAAATGCGCGATTGGGACGAATCTTGACTGCACGGTGGCCAATCAAAAACTGGAACTTTGTTTTGAGCCAGAAAGTCATGATAAACCCTCGTAACACGAAGCATCGCCTTGTCCTGCTGCAACGTAAGGTTACTTTGATTGATAAGAGGAATAACTGTAGTTTCAAGTCATGATCCCGATATCTTACTACTGTAAGATTACCATAGATGACCACAAGAGGTATTTTCACGCTTTTAGATATCACTGCCCATACCATAACACACCCTACCCCGTATATGTCGCTTTCTGTTACGCAAGTGTCAAAATATCGCTCACCATGACGTCGATAGTCACGTTGTCGTCCATCTGACCTGTAAAGTGTGGTTCGTCAGTAAATAGCACGCTTATCCAATGAGCCGAACGAAACCGACATAGGGACGTCGTGGCCTTAAATAAAACTCCGGCAGCGGATTTCTCATCGTTCTTGGACACATTGGCCGACCATGACTGCCGACAACTTGACGTGCCGTCTCCGTCGTCGTCTGAAATCGGTTACGGCGGTATGAGATAAGTATGCCTCTACCTTGACGTCGTGACGTTATGGGCGGTCGTCCGCTCCTGGGACGGTTACCCAATCTCCCTGCGACTCTGAGACGCCTAACTAAACGGGATATTGTTTTCTCATGTAAACCATATTGTTTGGCTACATGAACTTGCGAATACCCCTGTATTTTCAGAGCAATGGTCTTACCGCTATCGACTTTACTCAAACGCGGCATTTCGCTGTGCAATCGCTTCAAAAAGAAATACTGTGGTAAATTATCTGTACTGTTACATTGTTCGACTTGTAATGATTTACCAACACATATGGTGCAAGAGTACCTCGGATGCACGCTTTCTGCTGAAAGCATAAAGTGTCGAGCGGTGTCACGGTCGACTGCATTGTAACCGAAGAACATGTTCTCAGGGCCGCGGTGGCCGAGTGGTTAAGGTGTCCCGACACTTTGTCACTAGCCCTCCACCTCTGGGTTGCGAGTTCGAAACTCATGTGGGGCAGTTGTCAGGTACTGACTGTAAGCCGGTGGTTTTTCCCCAGGTACTCCGGTTTCCTCCACCTTCAAAACCTAGCACGTCCTTAAATGACCTTGGCTGTTAATAGGACGTTAAACAAAACAAACCATCTCAGTGCACGGAGTTAGTTCAGTGTGAAATTTAACTGAATTTAGACCACGTGTCTAAAATTTACATTAAAAAAACCGAACTTGCATTTCTTTTTGCCGCTAGTATACTTGTTGCTGAAACTATATGTTTAACAGTAATCATATGAAAGAGCATGACACGATGAAACGGGATAAGTCACATTCACAAAATGAGAAACAAAAAACAAAGGGGACATCCATCATGATTCGTTATACTACCTAAAATAGCATTGCTTAGGATATTGAAGTCGTTCATCGGCTGATCGTTATAATACACAACGATGGCTTGTTTATCTTCCAGGCGTTTCTGTATGACGCCTGCAATGATACATATAACAAATCTTTCATCTATACATTAAGGGTTACAAATAATCTCAAGGTTGGGTATTATATTATCTTGATATCAGATAACCCATTGAAAAAATATTAACATCCAAATGCAAAAAATCGACATATAAGATGGATATCGTTGCTTCATATTTACCTATCATTTCATTGACGAGAGAAAGGGAAGCGCGTCCGTCTGCAGTTCCAAAATCTGCAATGCTTACTGCTTGCGCTGCCTGGCATGCTGTCTTTTTGTTGAGTATTTCATCTACAAGAACAAATTGCATCATCTTTATGCAAATAAAGCTATGGCAATTCGACCTCAGAATTAGTTCATAATGTAAAATGGTTTCTACACTGACATTGAAAGCTCGTTTATAAATTGAATTAATCTAATCCATGTCATACAATAACACCCAACGCATTTAAAAGGACATTTTCCCTAGTATTTGTCAACATGCATTTCAAACAATGAAGACAATTAGTAAATTGGAATAAAAAAAATCTCAACCTTCCCAAATTTGTTTTCATGTTAATACAAAAAAAATGGATTTCCGCGTTTTGGTAATTATATTTGTTCTCCGTAAAAACTGGATTGTCTAATGAGTTTTGCTTTAAATCAAATTTGTTAAGTGACTCACTGTTTAAGAAATAGAACAAAAAGATAAGTCATAACTCTTGTAGACTTCTATACGTACAGCACATCATACAAAAGGGGAGGTCGCGAACCCATATGCGTGTCTTGTACGTTCCGGATGTGACACATTGATCTATTGTATTAGTACTGGTCCTTATATTTTTGGATAGTCCATTTAAAATTCTCTGAGGGAAATGTCCTTCCACAGGATTTTGTCATTGTTTAGGATGTCCTTTAGAGGCAGACTTTTGTTGGTCCGAAACATAGTCAATGAATTCATAATTACGTAATGATAGTGTACATATATATACATGTACTCCGTTTGTAAGGTTGGTGTGATAGAGAAGATGTCTTTTACATTATTGGGTGTCATTCTGTTCCGTGATTTCCTGTTTATTTCCAAATATAGTGTTGTTTGTTTTTTCGACCTGACATACTCAGTAGTCTATGGAAGGCAGGTACTATCAAATCCAACATACAGTCTTCTCATTTTATTGCTTTTATCGCGAGTAGCAAGTGTGTAAATTTTGTATCAGCGCTTTAGCGCTTTTAGTGCTGAAGGCCTTCCGTTTTTTGTGTTTTGTTTGTTTTGGGTTTTTTTTATGAAAATGTAGACAATAATGACCAATCAGGTTTGAACTTTAACCGCTGACTCGTATGCAATACCAAACAAGGGAATATGGGCGGAGCCAACGCTATGTATCAGAAAGATTAGTGTTGTGAGCAAAAATGTATTTGTAAACAAACTTTCATTTTTTGCTCTGTGTCCCCCATAGCCTTCCGCTAAATAAGCATTTCGCTGATTAGAGGATTATCGCCCTTTGACTGTATTGTCTTATTTTCCGGATCGCACTAGCGTGCCGGTTTCGGTTATTATGAGGATGAGGATAACATCCGCCCTACTGAAACATATGACATGTGTTAGATCTGTAATACACAGATTAGATGTATGGACTGATAGGTACGTTATCAGGTTGATCTGTTTCATTCTGTTTAATGTTCCCCATTCCTTTGTGTTAACGATGTGCACATCTATTGTTTGAACTTATGTAATAGATTGTAACATTGTTTATTTACAGATGACTGTGGTCATTGTCACACGGTAAATAAACTGTTAACGACAAATAGAATTGGTTCTTATTTACTGATGGTAGTTTTTGCATATTGTTTTCTATAGCATCTACCGTGGGTGCCAAAATTACCTTCTAGCATTATGCTATTCTGTTTCACTTCATTTCAATTATTTCCTGAAAATGTGATGCGCCAAAATAAAGATGTTGACAGTAATTCTTCCTTATGTTGTTTGTAAACTTTATTTATTTTACAACAATTGCGAAACAAGTTATATTAACTTATATTAATCACGCTTGTTGGCCCGGATAGAAGCGCGCGAGGGGTCTTACTGTGGGAGGGAACCGGAGTACCCGGGGTAAAACGTGGTCGGGCAGGACAGACAGACAGACAGACATTCTTTATTTCCTCCTGAGAGATTACATTATCATGTCATTTTGTGTGTAACGATTTAAACAAAGAATTATTTTATGTACATAATCATTGTTCTGATCAGATTATAAAAGTCAAGAACTCTTCTGAAGAAGTTTGGTCATTTCGGAAAACATCTCAGTAAGTTTGTCACTAATAGCAACAATTAAATTGTCCCATTCCTCGTCACCCAAGATGATGTCGTGCCTTCCGCCGAGTATGAATGAACACTTCTCGTCTTCTCCTATCATATCGTATTGCACATACTTGTCAACACTTATACAATTAACAATTTGTTCGAGTAACATGTCTCTGCTTTGGAACAGTGCAGGACATTGTAATAGAAAGTGCTTAACGTCGTTGTTAACAGCTTTATTGCACAGTTTGCACATCACTTTTTTGAGATCAACTCTGTAGGAAAGTTTGATTAGTTCACAGATTTTCCATGTCATTTTAGGGAACTTCAAAGTCAGTAACCATAGTGGATTTGGTCCAATATATTGATGGACAGCTCTATAGTATAACAAATCGGGACGACTTTCGCACGTTTGACACCATGCATCATAATGATAGTTTGTCACGACTTTCTTAACAAACGATTTCCACTGAAACTCTCTACAGCACGTACCAGAAAGGATATATTCGAAAAAGAATGACTCTATCTGATATTTTACCATTGTTTGTAGAATGTCTACAACGAAGCTCACGTTTTGGAAAGTTTGCGCGGTGAACATAAATGAGCACAGTCGAATGATAAAAAGAGATTTCCACACAAATGACGATTTAGCGTTACAAAGCTTGTTCCATAGGTACAGTTTTCTTACACCCTTATGTTGTTTACATCCATTAGGTTATGTTGAAAATACAAATGTACATGTTTCTTACTGATGGCTTCCATAACTGCCTCCCGACAGAGATTACCAGCGTGGCCATGAACACTGTACATATCATCCACGTCTTCACTGAGGTTAGTCCTCATCTTCATTGTCGGGAAACAAGTACTAGAAAGACAATCAGGAACATATATTTTAACTTACCTACAAATTAACAGTGGCTGCAAAAACATAATATATGGCAATAAAACGGAATAAATCTCTTTCTTTTTTTCTCTTTTTTTTCTCAAATAAGTCAGTGGTAATTGGCAACTGGTTATGCCTTTGTAAGTCTCCTCCTTTAAAAATGGTATTCACTTCTATTCTAAGTAGACGATATTTTGTATTTATTAAACTATATTTACATTTCCGGTGAGTATTCTACGGCAGCGCATTAGGGCCACTATTTCTCTTCTTTACTTTATTTCCTCCAAATTTGAAGAGCAATAGAAATAACACAAAATACACATAAATCTCAAACAACATAGAAAGAAAAGAAAATTCTTTCACACTCAGGTGTACATCCTTACATAGTGATACACGCTTTGACATAAAAAAAAAAACACCCATAGAATGATAACATGAGCAGTACAGGGGCAAATAGAATCGTGCGGTGATATTTAATGACATACATTCTATCACTCAAAATAGACAACTTACACTCATCGTACTACATTATCATCATAGTGTGTGCAATAATACATACAACACACAGCAATGTAAATAGCATCTTGTACACTTTGCAAGATAAGTTCAAATAATCAAACAAAAACAATATTAACTAGATTTGATCAAGATCAAAACACGGGATTTCCAACAAGAAAATGATCGCTGACATGTTCTCGTTCTGACGAACGCTTTTGTACGTTTTACCTACGATTTCTCTTCGTTTCCCTTTTTTAACCAATCTTTAAAATAATGTTATCTTTCACATGCGATGAAAATAACCCGTTTTAAAAGTATTTGAATTTTCGATTTTGTATCATTCGACCTCTGTGAATCGTGTATCTCGTATCTTGTATCGTGTTTACTGTACTGTGAATCGTGTATCCCGTACCTTGTATCGTGTTTACTGTACTGTGGATCGTGTATCCCGTACCATGCATCGTGTATCCTGTAGTGTTATACCGTATGCTGTACCTTATATCGTGTTTACTGAACTGTGTATCGTGTATACCGTACATTGTATCGTGTTAACTGTACTGTGAAGCGTGTATCTCATACCTTGTATCGTGTTTACTGTACTGTGAATCGTGTATCTCGTACCTTGTGTCGTGTTTACTGTATTGTGAATCCCGTTCCATGTATCATGTATCCCGTATTGTATTATGTATCCAGTAACATGTATCGTCTATCCCGTACCGTGTATCCTGTAGTGTGTATACCGTACATTGTACCTCATATCGTGTTAACTGTACTGTGAATTGTGTATCTCGTACCTTGTATCGTGTTTACTGAACAGTGAATCGTGCATCTCGTATCTTGTGTCGTGTTTACTGTACTGTGAATCGTGTATCCCGTGCCTAGTATCGTGTTTACTGTACTGTGAATTGTGTATCTCGTACCTTGTATCGTGTTTACTGAACAGTGAATCGTGTAGTAGCATTTATCCTCTTTTCCGTATCGTGTATTCCATAGCGTGTATACCGTATCTGGTACCTTGTATCGTGTTTACTGTACCCTGTATCTCGTACCTTGTATCGTGTTTACTGAACCGTGAATCTTGTATCTCGTACCTTGTATCGTGATCGTGTTTGTCATACCGTGTATCGTGTTTACTGAATCGTATATTGTGTTTCCCGTACAACGTACCGTGAATCCCGTTACGTATATTGTGTATACTGTACCATGTATCTCGTACCAAGTACCGTGTATCTCGTATCAAGTATCGTGTATAACGTACAGTGTATTATGTATCTAGTACCATGTATCATGCATACCGTACCGTGTATCTCGTACCAAGTACCTTGTATCTCGTACCAAGTATTGTGTGTAACTGTTCCGTGTTTCGTGTGTACTGTACCGTATATAGTGTAGCCTACACCATGCATAGTGTTTACTGTATCGTATGTCGTGTATCCCGTAAAAATATCGTAAATCCTGTACCGTGTATCGTGTATACCATACCGTTATCTTCGGGTTTGTTTGTTTGCTTTTTTTTTTTTTTTTGAAGATTTGACCTTGAAACGTTGCAAATATCTTCATTGGAGCATTTTCTTCTATAGATGATCAAAATAAACAGATTTTAAAAGAATTTGAATTTTTTGAATTTTTGTCATTTGACCTCGGTGACCTTGAACGAAGGTCAAAGTGAATGAAAAGTAAAATAATTTGTAGGCATTCGTACATGCTATCTCTGTGCCAAATATCATATCTGTGTATGTAAAGATATTGGAGCAGAGGGTAATTAAGTGCATTTTTGGGACAAATTTGAATTTTGGCGGGAAAACGAACATTTTTCAAAGTGTCATTTCTACGCCATTTGTTATCGCACGACCATAAAACTTGCACAGTGCGTCTTAATTAATCATGCACTTTAAAATGAACTTAAAAAATTAATTTAAATTTATTTTTGAATTTTTGACCTTGATTTGACCTCATGCTTAGACCTTGACCTTGACATATTTTCTGATACCATGTTACGGAGAAAAGTTAGCCCTGACCCTAACCTACAAGATGAACCGATTGTGAAAGGAAAAAAACGAACTAGCAAAGAGCTACAGTTAAAAGATTTTTTTAAATTTTAGTTTTTGGGACTACTTGACCTTGAATGAAGGTCAAGTTCAATGAAAAGTAATTAGTTTTGTAGCCACTTGTATATATTATTGTTGTACCAAAAATCAAGTCTGTAGGTGTATAGATGACGGAGAAGAAGCATTTTAAGTGCATTTTTGCCTGATTTTTGAATTTTGGCGGGAAAAACTTTGAAATTTTCAAAGTGCCATATCTCCGGCATTTTTTATCCGATTATTAAAAGATCTGCACACTCCGTCTCAGTGGTTCATGCTCTTTCAAGCGAGATGAAAAAAATATTTAGTTTCAGAAATTTGTTTCCGACATTTTGTTTACCCCATAGCGAGGTCGTGACCTTGACATATTCTCTCATAAGATGGCATGGATAAAAGTTAGCCCCGACCATGATCTACAAGATTCACTACGTGCCTATCGAATCGAACGATTTTTTAATGAAGTTATGCTCGTTCTAAAATCGTTTTTAAAAAATCTATTTTTAGATCTGTGACCTTGACCTTTGATTGTATGTTCACCAAAATGTTAGTGTAATGTTCGGCTTAAAGTTCCCTATTATGTACTAAAATATGAACGTTTTGTCCGTTTCCGTTTTCGAACGAAAGTGTTATCAAGAAGTGTTAAGAATAATTAAATAAGTATTTATATAATAATCCGAATTTTTATGTTAATGACCGTAGCGACTAAACAACAACTGTTCTGAATACATAATGACAAAATTAGATGATCTGACCATACGGTACATTGTACGATGTTTACTTGCCGAAATATACGCAATTTAATTCCAATCCAAACCGCCTCGCAGCTTCAGGTCGCCATCTTTGTTAAAATTAAAGCATCTGTGCGTTTGGAAGAGTAAGTACTGCAAAGCTTCTAAATGATCTTGTGATACAAATCTTAAGATTATAAGAGAAACGAAATATGGATTTTAAAATAATTTGATTTAAATGACTTATGCTTTAGGTTAGCAAATAGTAGCAATTATTTACAATGAACTTTAACGTTGTACTCAATACTGATCACGATGCTTTTATTTAGACGTTTTCTATTTCTTTCGCTTCATTTCATTTGAAGAATTGTTTTAGAGTTCCCAGTAATTTCGCGGGAAATGAATTTGATGACGTAGGAAGCCCACATGCTATAGAATCAGGCATCTATAGTCGATAAGTGGATGTTTGGAGTGGATAACACTTCGGTCCATTATATAATTAGCTGTAGAACGTGACCCAGAAAACACGACGATAATAAAAACAGAAGACCATTGAACATTACCGAAATTATTTTCGCTATTTTTGAGACACGATTGTGCTAAATTACAATGGAAAGTAACACTGATTTAATTCATAGCTATTGTATCGTAATCTATGTGTAGTTGGGCAAGACCTACTTTCGTTTTACAGTTTACGGATATGGTTATATAAATAATTCATCTTCTCAACCATAGTCGAATTACTTCACGGGATAGTTCTATCAAGTATATTTGTACTTTTTATGTACAGGATGCATCTTTGTTTAAAATTGACTGGTCTGCAGGTGTGATCTGGCTACTCTGAGCAGAACCTGACCCCAGGGTCACGTTACTATCGTATCCCTTTGTCAACACTTCAAAATAAATGTATCCACGACTGATTCGTTTGGATTACTACAACTTTCTACCTTCTGGAAGAGACGTGTATATGATATACCATATTTACGTGGATGGATACTTCAGCATTTTAAATACTTTAATATATAAATACTTATAACCAGGTAAGCTTGTAATAATAATTAAATAATTAAATAAGTATTTATATAATAATCCGAATTTTTATGTTAATGACCGTAGCGACTTAACAACAACTGTTCTGAGTACATATTGACAAAATTAGATTATCTGACCACACGGGAACATTGTACGATGTTTACCTGCCGAAATATACGCAATTTAATTCCAACCCAAACCGCCACACAGCTTCAAGTCGCCATCTTTGCTCAAATCAAAGCATCTGTGCGTTTGAAAGAGTCGGTATTGCAAAGCTTCTAAACGATCTTGTGATAAAAAAAATTAAGATTATAATAGAAACGAAAAGTGAATTTTAAATTAATTTGATTTCAATAACTTACGCTTTAGGTTAGCGAATCGTAGCAATTATTAACGATGAAACTTTAATTTTGCACTAAATACTGATCTCAATATTTTTATTTTTACATTTTTTTTATTTCTTTCACTTCGGTTCATTTTAAGTGGTAATTTAGATTTCCCAATATATTCGCGGGAAATGAATTTGATGACGTAACCAGAAGAGAACGTGACCCGGAAAATATGCATGACGATAATAAAAACAGAAAATCACTGAACATTATACCGGATTTTTTTCGCATTTTTTGAGAAGCCAATGTGCTAAAATACAACGGAAGGTAACACTGATTTTGTTCATAACTATCGTATCAAGTAAAACGAACAGTTATTGCGAAAATAGCAGTATTTACTTTACCTAGTGGCCATGGGGATAGACCTACTTTCGTTTTACAGTTTACAGATATGGTCGTATAAATAATTCATCTTCTCAACCATAGTCGATCTAATTGCTTATCCGCGGGATTTTTCTATTAAGAATATTTGTACTTCTCATGTCAGTGCATCTTTGTTTAAAATTGACTGGTCTGCAGGTCTGATCTGACTACCCTCATCAGACCCTGACCACAGCCACAGGGTCACGTTATTATCGTATCCATTTGTAAACACCTCATAATAAATGTATCAACGGCAGAATCGTCTGGATTACTTCATTTTTTACCTTTTAAATACTTTAATATATAAATTCTTATAACCGGTTAGCTTGTAATAATAATAATAATAAGAAGAAGAAAAAACATAACAATAACAATAGGGATTTCCATCAGAAATGGAAATCCCTAATAATCAGACTAGTAGTGAGTTGCACTAATCGTGCAGGCTAATTGTGCAATGCAATGTAGTATATCAGGAAAAGTGTAGACAATGTTGGTCAACTAATATAATATATACATGTCTATATATCCTGTATTGGTCACAGAATTCTCCATCAAGGATAAATATAAGTTATATGATTCCATTTCCATATTATAATTCGTACGTACGATTTATTTTTAGTGGCCCTAATACGCTGCCGTAGGTCGGACACCTATTTTGCGCAAGTTTTGCATTTAGTGTAATAATTGTTCATACATTATGATGCTCATCTAAACAATATGTGAACTGGAGATGTAAATGTGTAAATATTTCCCGGGAAAAGAATGTGAAGATATTGTCATTGTCTTCCTGTAAAATACTGTTAAGCTAGTTTGCTATTTTATCAGGAAGATTCCCCGCGTGCTGACATCAGGACCAACAAGAGTGATTGGTATAGGTGGATGTAATATATTTCACTTCAATCGTCATCATTGGTATATCAACAAGTATCCTACAGGCCTTATTATACCTCTGACTGATATGCAACTACAGTCAAACTTCGTTCACTCGAACTCGGTTAACTCGAAAACCCCGTTCAACTCGAAGTATTACTCCGGTCCCGGCCAAAATCCTTCTTTTTCTTAGTAATAAAAACTCGGACAATTCGAAAAACTCGGTTATTCCGAAGTAAAATATTGGTCCCGATATCATAAAACCTATGTAAAATGTACCGGTTATCCCGAAGTTGAAAACATCATTTTCATTTTTAAACAAAATGTGTCAACACAATACTCATCGTACGTCTTGGTTGAATTGTTTACAATTTCGTGCACGGGAAATATCCAGTTTTTGTTTCGTTTTGTTATTAGATTATCTTGAAATCCGTCTTTATTAAGATCCAGCAGTATTGATGTTGACAAACAGAACTTACATAATCCCTTTGATGATTAAAGCAGTGCGATAAGTAATAGATACATATATGGGTACGAGTGATGTATCGGATATATCACACGAGTGCGTAGTACGAGTGTGATATATGCGATACGTCACGAGTACCCATTTTGTATCTGTTTTATCCAATGACAGCCGAGGTTTTGTCACCCACGTGCCTAGGGGTGGAGCTATAAAATTGATCAGAACCTGTCACTGTGATATGTTTCCCGCCAATTTCTGACACGTTTCATTTTCTGTCACAGTAGCCTATTCATTTCTAGTGAGACGGTCAACCATGGCGGATCATGTACTGATCATTGATGTTGATGTGTTTCACCGACCTCGACCAAGTATGAGTATGAACTGGAAGATAGTGACACGGTAGCTACTGACATTGGATTATATGATACCAAGAAATTTACTCAACCAATTGTTGTAAATAAACTGAATGGTAATGTGAAAAAACATGTGAAAGACTGAAGGATTCGAGGGAAATTACACAAACCGCTCCGGAAAGAGGACCTGCGCTACTTCCCTTTACCAAGCAGGTAAGTCGAAAATCAAATCGTTTGAACAAATTATGAAATGAAATATTTTTCGTACATTTCGATGTTCATGATGTCACAAATCTGACGTTCATGATGTCACGAATCTTTTCAAAGTCCATGAAATTGTTTAAATACATTGATGAATCGGTTAATCAGTATTTTTTATCCACTCGTCCTATTATCATTTCATCACTATTTTGTTTATGATAAGAT
The DNA here is from genome assembly GCF_902652985.1 of Pecten maximus. Classification (NCBI taxonomy): domain Eukaryota; kingdom Metazoa; phylum Mollusca; class Bivalvia; order Pectinida; family Pectinidae; genus Pecten; species Pecten maximus. The sequence continues at coordinate 21,601,282 of NC_047027.1, forward strand.
TTTTGTGCAACGAAAATGTATGGTTACATTTGGCGTAATCTATGTAACCATTTTTTTAAATGACTGGAATTTTATATGTAATCATGAACGCGGTTTTTTTTAACTGATCTGTTAAAATATACTGAACAGGGTTTTATATTCTGTTTCGTCAGGTTTTGATGAACAACTCATTATGGACAGGACGGAACATCGCAGCACGGCTGTACGTGCATACAAGGTGAAGAAAGAAGACAACAAAGAACGTTTCTAAATGGCACTCGTATTTCATTAAATTTTGTTTAAAATGTATTTCCTGTCTTTGTTCATTTGTCACGCCCACATTTGAAATTGGCCCCGCCTCAAGACTGAGGCATGGACCAATCAGAAATGCCATGTGATATTTGAAATATAACATAGTATGCAATATATCGCAAACAAAAGATCAAAGAAAAACCGAGGCGTCATTGGATAATTATACCCAAGCTGGCGTCTCTGTATAGTTATCTAGGTCACCATGTGCGTTCAGGTGGAACTATCTGACACACCTGAAATCACAACTATGGCCGGGTAACGCGTGAATTAATTTCAGGACTTCGTTTCTGATCGAACTATGATAAACTGTGCATTTCCTGCTGCTACTGCACATGTCAACACATGGCCTGTGCGGATACATTTGTGTATGTATTATTTGCCGCAGACTTCGTATATTGGTTTTTTTATGATTTTTAACGATAATATAATTTTTGTACCACGATAGAAATTATTTAAATAGATTTTTAAGTGAGGAAATTTGTGTTAATCTTCTCGTCTTTCACTCACTTAGAAATGTCGGACACGACTCCCAATCACAAATACAATGTATATAAGTAAGTAACGTATTCTAGTTTTGCAATTGATATTATTAGATATTTCTAACGACAATTGACAGATACATTTGTAGTCAGTAATCAACTATCAAAACATAATTCGTTATAATTTGTCTATTGATTATGTATAATGCCCCAAAGATAAAACAACAAACATAAATAATAAAGATGAACAAAATAAAAAGGAAAAAAACAATTATGAAGAACAACAGAAAAAGAAGAAAAAACAACAAAAATAGAGAACAAGAGGAAACCAACAAAAAGAACAAATATATTACCAGCAAAATAAAACAAACATGCACAATAAAACTAGAAAACAAACAGAAATGACAAGAACAAGAAATACCAAGCACAATTAACAAATATAAACAACAAATATAAATAATCAAATAAACATCAACAAGAAGAAATATGAAAATACAAAAAGAAACAATAGACATACACTGTAAACAACACAAAGAATCAACAGATCGTATTGACAAACAAACAAACAACAAAACGATACAATATAACAAGTAAAAAGAAACACGTTACCTTGACATAATGAGTGTTTTAAAGCTGCTTTCGTTGTTTTGCTGGGTAGAAGAATGATATATCAGAACCTGGAGTATAGCTTGTTGTCAGAACCTGGAGTATATCTTGTTGTCAGAACATGAAATCTGTATAGTTATGGTATGGTAGACAGACACACTGAGTATATACACATTGCTAGCGCTCTCTAGTAAGTTATTAATAGAAGGTGCGGTCAATAGACCAACATATGCGGGTCGGTCTATATCACCGGGTGATACCGGAAGTTACGAATCCGACGGGGAGTATATACCAATCCGACGGGGAGTATCTACCCGAAGGGCGTAAGGACATGGCTGGGGTATGTTTTATAGTGATACGTGGCATTTTAACATACCCACGGAATTCTACGCTATTTCCTTTATACATATTGTCGTGAAACAGCACTGTATTTTACGTACGGTTCCGAGGATTCCGGGTAGTTATCCCCCGGAAGGCCTCGTACCTTTATATTACCTATGTTTTAGCCCTCAGTTATCGGTTAGACCTCAGAGCAATACAGACGTTTATTCCTGTCGTTGCTTTTCTGTCTGACAACATCGTCATAAAGATACGATAACTCAATCCTGCCATGGTACACCACTCGATGTCACAACATTGGTGTCAGAATCGGGATTTTATATGCCTGAACCCTCGGAAATCGAGTGAGATGTGATCGATTTTTTATACACTGTATGTTTTTCTGTTGGAATCATTGTTTAGTTTTCCCATTAGCTTTTTGCAGTATGCACATTTTTTATGTTTCCCGGCTTTGTACAGTTCTGTTTCCGGTTGAAATGTCCTTTTGTGACCATTGTAATTACTTTGTATGATTTTTCAGTTTTGAATTTTTGAGGATAATGTAGATTGTACAAATTCCTTCGTGTACACATAGGAACTATACCTGATCAGTTTACCTTTGGTTCGGTACGTGAGCTGTTTTCACTGGCTAATCACTCGTTGGTACTAGCCGATGCCTTGTCACTTGTTTGAATTGAAAGGTCACTTTACTCTGTGCATTTATTATTCATGTTATTGTACAGTTTACCTGTGTCATTTAGTGTACATATTTTATACATTCTCCAAAAGAACTTCTTGTTTCAGCTAGCTTTATTGTCGACTCGGATGCTTCAAATCGCTAACACTAGTTGTCTACTGAAGTTGCTTTTTTTGTAAATATTTACTTCATTACATTGGATTATTTAATCCATTTTTGTCACACAGGTATTCTTAACATTTTTTCTGTGATTTTTTAAAATTATTTTGTACACTTTGCTGTGTCAGCTTACTTTTTGTATGATTCATTTTCGCCTGCATTTTTTTAGGCGGGGAGGAAGCTGATACTATATTGTTGTATTCATACATCAAATACACTTAAATTGTGTTCACGGACGGAACGAGGCGCCATATTTGATTTCAATACATGTTTAGCTTTTGTGTATGTGGTTAGGTGGGGTAATCTCATCAGCCGTTATGCAAACGTAGTATGATTATATGTGACTTTATGCCCAGCAATAACTTTTGACATGTTTTCTCTGTACTTAAATTTGTTCATATTAAGACACATCATCGGATATCATACAATGTCGGATTTTCTAACGTGTGAAGTTTTCTGATACCCGTGCTTGTATTGTAAATTGTTGGTATTTTTTCATTATTGTAATCGAATACTGTGTAATGTCGGATACTCTGACGTGCATGGCTATCTGAATTTTCCCCATGTGTTGTAAATATTTGTAATCAGGTGTAGTGCAATGTCGGATACTCTGATGTACATATTTATCTGAGTTCTTATACTGTATTGTACATTTTCATTTTTGTCTGTATCATAATCTGTAGCTAGGGATACTCAGTCCTTAACTTGGTACTCTAATTATCGTTTTAAATATGCATTCTTTAACCTATGATGAACTTGTGACTATATGTAGAAAAGAGCTGTATCATTTGATGGTTACTCTGATAGAATCACAAATTTAGCTACAGCTGTTTATTGGAGGTGTGGGGAGGATAGCATCAAACGTACAGCTATAACCATGTTCCTGAAAACTGTGATGGAAGAGGAAGACTACTATACAGTTGTAGACAACGAATTGGCCAAATCAGTAGAGGAGGCGATTGCAATCGTTCAAGAGTATAGGTTGTTGAGAGAAAGTGTACCAACTGGGACAGGCAGCGAAAGCGAGAAAGACACCACAGGGGAAAACAAAGATGAGATAGTTGAAGCAAAGGTGTGAAGGGAAGATGAATCTATTCAGACACAGAACAACAACATACAAAGTATCGAAAGCGCTTTGGACAATGCCATAAAAGCAAAGAAAAAAAGGAGGAGGAGGAGAAAAGTCTACAGGAAAAAGAAGATCCAGATAAATTTGCCGGCGAACGTATCTTTACAAGACCAGAAAAGTAACATGTGTGATGTACGTCAAACTCGGCATGATTATCGTCAAAAGCGGCAAAAACATCCAACTCATCAACATCCTCATCATCATTATCATTCTCCTCATTCTCCTGATCAAAGAAGCTGCCTAAAGTCTGATGCTAATACCAGCTTCTTTCCTCTACCACCACCGCCATATATCTCTCATCAAGGTGTACCGGGCTTTCCACCTCGCCCACTTTCATCGCCACCTGCATATGTTCCTTATCAAGTACATGTACCAACCACACTGCCTCCTCCACCAATTCCAATTCTATATTTTCCAGTAGTACCCGCCATGTACAATAGTCTTAATGCAGTACACAACTTTGTACTAGGTTTCAAAAACATGCTTGGTGGGAATTTGCTGTACATAGTCCCGGTTTTAGAAAATCTGATATTTTAGTTCACATTTGTAAATGTTGTATTTTTAGATACAAGTACATGCATTCAGATCAAGTTCAAGTTTTAGAACAAACATAAACTTTGTAGGTTTGACAACATTACTTGGACTATTGTTACTAGCTGTTTTTTAATAGTTTAGCTGTGATGAATCATAGTTTTTATATACACTTTAAAAACGACACGATGTTATCATCAGCTCTGGTCACCTCTTAGTAGCCTCCTCAGAGTGCAAGTATACTTTACAATGTAGTACTGTAGTTTTATTGTTTAGAATTCATGCTGACCTTTGGTCTTTTATAACGTATCACACTCTTAGTAAACGGGGAGGAATGTTGTGAAACAGCACTGTATTTTACGTACGGTTCCGAGGATTCCGGGTAGTTATCCTCCGGAAGGCCTCGTACCTTTATATTACCTATGTTTTAGCCCTCAGTTATCGGTTAGATCTCGGAGCAATACAGACGTTTATTCCTGTCGTTGCTGTTCTGTCTGACAACATCGTCATACAGATACGATAACTCAATCCTGCCATGGTACACCACTCGATTTCACACAACAATATCAGTAATTCGTTAATCACATAAATTTGCCGTGTTTGATTGATGCTCAATATTATCCGGCTGCCCTACTGTCAAACGACGAATTTGATATGATTTTTGTCAAAAATACCCAATAATCGCGATCAAAACACGATGGACAGAGCTTTGGCATTAAACATGGACTACAATAAACTATTACTAATCAACAATTTGTTTGGATTACAGCTATAAAGTACCTTATTTGGCTAATTATAATGACAGGAAAAAAATCCGACGGGGAAACTCTCTCCGATATCTGAATCCGTCGGGGAATGTCAGTACACAAAGTCGCGACTGTGTGATACTTAAGCATTGAGCTTCTTCCATTTGGAAGTTATGGGCTGATGAATGCCAACTGGACCAAGGCAAATTAAATGAAGCGCGTGGGTATCATCATGTTTCCGATAGTATGTTAAAATGCCATGTATCACTATAAAACATACCCCAGCCATGTCCTTACGCCCTTCGGGTAGACACTCCCCGTCGGATTTGTATATACTTTACTTTAAACATATTTATTGTCTAAACAAGAACAAAAGGATCAGGCACAAGTTGTTACAACTTATGAAGCCTTCTCCACTCAACATGTTAATATTTACAAGTAATGACATAGGTATAATATATAGTAAATCATGTAACATTTAGGAGGAAAAATGGATAATTTAACATACAATGTACATTTACATAATAAAGAGATACAAGTATATATATTCAAAATCTTCTGCTGGACTTTATGAAAGACTGCACATATCCAAATACATAACTATTCACTTCCAAAGCCAAGTTTTCATTACCATATAATAACAAATTTAAATTTACATGTATATTTAAATCATTAAAATATTGGAACATTTCAGCACGAGCAGTAGCATATATTGGACATTCAAAAAAGAAATGATGCGCATTTTCACAAATGTTACCACAGTTTACACAAATAGAGTCCTCTGTCAAATTTACACGAAAAAGATCATCCTTAAGAGAATTACACTTATATCTTAATTTTGTATGTATTATATTAAACTTTCTTTCACCATAATTATAGTAGCAAGGCAGACTAGTAGAAATAGGTTGAGAGAGAGCTAGTTTGAAAGAAGAAAGAGAAAGGGATTTAACATTGTCGTCTAAATTGTTCCAGTTTCTTAAAGTAGAGGGAAAGAAGGAGTTTATTGTAGAAGAGAGTCTGTAATTTGGAATTCCTGAAATTGTCCTTATTTCTTAAAGGGTAAGGGTTATTATTGCCCACTGAAGGAGGTAATACGTTAGATAGATAACTTGGAGTCATATTATTTTTTATTTTATAAAGTAATTGAAGATTTCTTTTAGCTCTTCTGTCTGAAAGTGGTTCCAAAGATGTTTCAAAATATAAAAATTCTTTTCTTGTATAAGATGGTAGACCAGTTATTATTCTAGCTGCTTCAAGCTGAGCCTGCTCTAACTTTTCTGAGTCAGTTTGAGAGCATCCGTCCCAAACCTCACATGCATATTCCAGAACAGGTAAAATAAATGACTTATAAATTCTTAAAAGAGCATCACGTTTTAACATATATTTAATTTTCCTTTAAACACTTATTTTTTTCATTACTGATTTGTATATCTCATCAATGTGGTCAGACCATTTAGCATTTGAATTAAATATGACTCCAAGATGTCTATGTAAACTACTAAAATTTAAAAAGGTTCCATAAAAAATTTAATCAAGATTTTCTTCAATATTGTCGGAGTTTGATATAAAAATTATCTCAGTTTTATTTGGATTAAAAGAAACAAGCCAAGTTTTTGCCCACTGATTTAATTTTTCTAAATCTCTGTTTAAAACTAATTCAATTTCTCGGCATGAAGAAGACGACTTTATAAGAGAAGTGTCATCAGCAAATAAACGTGCTGTTGACTCAAGTTCATCAGCTATGTCATTAATATATATTAAAAAAGAAGAGGTCCTAGAATTGAGCCCTGGGGAACTCCAGCCATTATCATACCAGCATCAGAAGATGAACTGTTAATATATACTTTTTGTTGTCTGTTACATAAATAGTTTTCTAACCAGGGCAAGAGGTTACCTGAAATACCATATGAATTTAACTTTGTTAGAAGACCTTTGTGCCAGACTCTGTCAAAGGCTTTCGAAATGTCACAGAAAATCATACAAGTATGTTTCTTTTCTTCTAGATTTAGACAAATGTTATGATAAATTTCAATTAGTTAGCATACTGCTGAATTTCCAGGCATAAATCCTGCTTGAAACCGATAAAATAATGCATTTTCAAAAAAATAATTATACAAGTGCTTAAAAATAACCCTTTCTAACACTTTCCCAACAGTAGAGAGAAGAGATATGGGACGATAATTTGATATAGAATGCCTATCTCCTTTTTTAAAGAGGGCATAACTTTAGCTATTTTCCATATATTTGGAAAAATACAAGTAGATAAAGAAAAAATAAAAAGTAGTTCAAGGGGTTTACAAACTGTATTTGCTGTGTATTTAAGCATATGATGACTTATACCATCTTCACCTGAGGCTTTTCCAAGCTTTAAATTTTTTTAAACATCACAAATTTCATTAGAAGTAACTAATAAGGAATTTAAAGAGCTGTTAGTTTTTGGCTCTAAGATAGGCACTTCACTATTATTATCATCAATATTAGTAATACTACAAAAATATTCATTTAATAAATTTGACTTTTCTTTATCATCGACAGATAAATGACCAGTGTTTGGGTCTATAAGAGTAGGGATAGACTCTGTCCCTGAATTATTTATAAGTCTCTTTATTAGCTTCCAATAGTTTTTAGGATCTCCTGAATAATAATAATCAATAAGATCACCTACATTATCATAAAATGATGTTCTTGCAAATTTTTTCATGTTATTTACCTTATTCCTCTGTCGTTTAAAATTTGTTATGTCCCTTGGATGCTTGGAATTTATCGCTATTTTCCTCAACCTATCACGTATTCTCATATTTTTTCTCAAATCAGAATTCATCCATTGCTTATCTTTGGGCCTAATAGTAACTTCTTTATTTGGTATACATGTATTAGCAAAATCAAGGAAAACTTTGGTAAACTCTACACTGGCAGAATCTGCTGAATTGCAATTTGTAAAAAGAGTGTTCCAATCATATTTCCTGATAAGATCATTAAATAATTCAAAATTTGCTCTTTTATATAGCCATACTCGTCTTCTAAATACAGGTTTTATTTTAAAAGGAACTTCAATGTAAGCAACACAAGCTTCATGATCCGTAAAATCTTTATCAGTTTCAATAACAGAAGAGTCTATACAAGTAAGAGAATCTGATAATAAAATAGGATCAAGTAAACTTGATCTTGTAGGACCTATTCGGGTAGGTTCTGATATTACATTAGTCAATTAAAAGTATCAATAATATCTGCAAAAACATGATTTTGAGAAATTGTTAGCAAATCTACATTTAGATCACCCAACAATATAACTTCATCAGTAATGTCCTTGACGTAGTTTAAAGAGATACGGAGTATATTCCAAAAATGATTTGCATCATGATAATTTGACAGATAAGCAGTTCCTATAATGATTTTCCTCCCTTCAGGAAGAAACACTTCAAACCACATAACTTCAAGACCAGGAGTTTCTAAAACAGTTAATGTATTGACTTTAAGTGCATTATTAATATATACCATTATACCACCTCCTGCAAAATTTCTATCAAGTCTAAAAGGGGAGTAAAAACCATCCATAGATAAATCACTTGTTGGTAAACAAGCATCAAGATGGGTTTCAGTTAAACAAATTATATCATACTCACCTGCAATACTCTCTATATAATCAATTTTATTCCGTATACTTCTGATGTTTAAATAAAAAATTGAGAGTTCCCCTGGCTCAGGACCAGGATTTGATTCAATGTCCATATGTTGTAGTAAAAGCAATAGCAAGATTTACATGAAATTTATATTGTTTAGATGTGAAAGCAAAAATGTATTTAGTAAGCCTGCAAACTTGGTGAAATTTTGTTTTAAGATGTTTGTAAAAATCACATAAAATGTATAATAAGAGAATAAAAGATATGAATATTTCAATAAAACTCTACCATAGGCTTTGGAGTAAAAAGTACCGATTGCCATTCTATGAGTTATATAACCATTACCCATTGTCAAATATATAGACTTGGAAAATGAAATTGTGGCAAATCGGGATGTGTAAAAGGAAATATGCTTGTGAGCAGCAGAAGATATTGAACATGATATGTACATTGAGAACAAGAACACATACATATATATACAAAATTGGAAATTTGAGTTTCAACAGAATCATATTGAGAAAAATAAATTTTATGATGTTAGATGTATACAGACAAGGTTGATACATTCAGAAGATATGTTAAGGAGCAGGGAATTAACTTTTGTAATCTCATTTTTTCTCTTAATCCGGAGGTGAAAAACAAAAACAAAAAATAAAATAAAACTAGATTTGATCAAGATCAAAACACGGGATTTCCAACAAGAAAATGATTGCTGACATGTTCTCATTCTGACGAACGCTTTTGTACGTTTTACCTACGATTTCTCTTCGTTTTCTCTTCGTTTTCTATTCGATTTCTCTTCGCTTCCCTTCTTTAACCGATCAGTTGACCTTCTAACGTTGGAAACATCTTTAAAATAACCTTTTTCTTTCACATACGATGAAAATAAACCGGTTTAAAAGAATTTGAATTTTTAGATTTTGTATCATTTGACCTCCGTGAATCGTGTATCTCGTACCTTGTATCGTGTTAACTGTACCTGTATCTTGTACCTTGTATCGTGTTTACTGTACCTGTATCTCGTACCTTGTATCATGTTAACTGTTCCTGTATCTCGTACCTTGTATCGTGTTAACTGTACCTGTATCTCGCACCTTGTATCGTGTTAACTGTACCCTGTATCTCGCACGTTGTATCGTGTTTGCTGTACCTGTATCTCGTACCTTGTATCGTGTTACCTGTACTTGTATATCATACCTTGTATCGTGTTTACTAAACCGTGAATCGTGTATCTCGTACCTTGTATCGTGTTTACTGTACTGTGAATCGTTTATCTCGTACCTTGTATCGTGTTTACTGTACTGTGAATCCCGTTCCATGTATTGTGTATCCCGTACTGTATCATGTATCCTGTAACATTTATCGTCTCTCCCGTCCAACAAGAAAATGATCGCTGACATGTTCTCGTTCTGACGAACGCTTTTGTACGTTTTACCTATGATTCTCTTCGTTTTCTATTCGTTTTCTCTTCGCTTCCCTTCTTTAACCGATCAGTTGACCTTCTAACGTTGCAAACATCTTTAAAATAACGTTTTCTTTCACATACAATGAAAATATTTTGAAAATTTGAAATTTTCGATTTTTGATCATTTGACCTTTGTGACCTTGAGCCAAGGTCAACATCAATGAAAAGTAATTAAGTTTATAGCCCTTTGACCAAGCTATCACTGTACCAAAAATCAAATCTGTATGTGTAAAGATATATGAGTAAAAGGAAATTTAGTGCATTTTTGGGACAAATTTGAATTTTGGCGGGAAAAAGAAACATTTTTCTAAGTGCTATTTCTACGTCATTTTTTATCGCACGACCATAAAACTTGCACCGTTTGTCATGATTAATCATGCACTTTCCGATTCATATAAAAAAATTAGTAATTTTGAATTTAAAATGTTTGACCTTGATTTGACCTCATTCTTAGACCTTGACCTTGAGATATTTTTTGATAACATATATAAGAAAAAAGTTAGTGCCGACCATGATCTACAAGATGCACTGATTGTTCAGGGAATAAAACGAACAGAAAAAGAGCCTGACTCAAAAGATTTTTTTTGAATTTTAGTTTTTTTGATAATTTGACCTTGAATGAAGGTCAAGGTCAATGAAAAATAGTATTTTTTGTAGCTACTCTTACATGCTATTGTTGTGCCAAATATCAAATCTGTATGTGTATAAATGAAGGAGCTGAAAAATTTTTAGTCATTTTTTGCCGTTTTTTGAATTTTGGCGGGAAACACTTCGAAATTTTCAAAGTGCCATATCTCCGTCATTTTTCATCCGACGATCAAAAAAAGTTCATATTTCGTCTCAGTGCATCATACTCTTTCGTGTGGGATGAAAACAGTTTTCAGATTGAGAATTTTTTTTTCGATATTTTCTTTACCCCTTGGCGAGGTCATGACCTTGACATATTCTCTGATAAGATGGCATGGAGAAAAGTTAGCTCTGTCCCTGATCTACATAACACACTGAACGGGAACGAAATAGAACGATCCGTTACGAAGTTATGATCGTTCAAAAAACGTCCAAAAATTTTCTATTTATAGATCTGTGACCTTGACCGTTGAACGTATGAACATAAAATTGCACCAAGATCGACAACTTGATATTGTCTATCATGTACTAAGATATGAACGTTCTATCTGCATTCGTTTTTGAGAGATTTTGTTCACAAAAAAAGTGTTAATAATAATAATAATAATAATAATAATAAGAAAAAACATAACAATAACAATAGTGATTTCCATCCGAAATGGAAATCCCTAATAACTAGATTTGATCAAGATCAAAACACGGGATTTCCAACAAGAAAATGATCGCTGACATGTTCTCGTTCTGACGAACGCTTTTGTACGTTTTACCTACGATTTCTCTTCGTTTTCTATTCGATTTCTCTTCGCTTCCCTTCTTTAACCGATCAGTTGAGCTTCTAACGTTGCAAACATCTTAAAATAACGTTTTATTTCACATACAATGAAAATAAACCGTTTTAAAAGTATTTTGAATTTTTAGATTTTGTATCATTTGGCCTCCGTGAATCGTGTATCTCGTACCTTGTATCGTGTTAACTGTACCTGTATCTCGTATCGTGTTTACTGTACCTGTATATCGTACCTTGTATCCTATTAACTGTACCTGTATCTCGTACCTTGTATCGTGTTTACTGTATCTGTATCTCGCACCTTGTATCGTGTTAACTGTACCTGTATCTCGCACCTTGTATCGTGTTAACTGTACCTGTATCTCGTACCTTGTATCGTGTTTGCTGTACCTGTATCTCGTACCTTGTATCTTGTTAACTGTACCTGTATATCAACCTTGTATCGTGTTTACTAAACCGTGAATAGTGTATCTCGTACCTTCTATCGTGTTAACTGTACCCTGTATCTCGTACCTTGTATCGTGTTTACTAAAACGGGAATCGTATATCTCGTATCTTGTATCGTGTTAACTGTACCTTGTATCTCGTACCTTGCATCGGGTTTACTAAACCGTGAATCGTGTACCTCGTATCTTGTATCGTGTTAACTGTACCTTGTATCTCGTACATTGCATCGGGTTTACTAAACCGTGAATCGTGTATCTCGTACCTTGTGTTGTGTTTACTGTACTGTGAATCGTTTATCTCGTACTTTGTATCGTGTTTACTGTACTGTGAATTCCGGTACATGTATCATGTATCCCGAACTGTATCATGCAGCCTGTAACATTTATCGTCTATCCCGTCCAACAAGAAAATGATCGCTGACGTGTTCTCGTTCTGACGAACGCTTTTGTACGTTTTACCTACGATTCTCTTCGTTTTCTATTCCTTTTCTCTTCGCTTCCCTTCTTTAACCGATCAGTTGACCTTCTAACGTTGCAAACATCTTTAAAATAACGTTTTCTTTCACATAAGATGAAAATATTTTGAAAATTTGAAATTTTCGATTTTTGATCATTTGACCTTTGTGGCCTTGAGCGAAGGTCAACATCAATGAAAAGCAATTAAGTTTATAGCCCTTTAACCAAGCTATCAATGTACCAAAAATCAAATCTGTATGTGTAAAGATATAGGAGTAAAAGGAAATTTAGTGCATTTTTAGGACAAATTTGAATTTTGGCGGGAAAACCAATATTTTTCAAAGTGCCATTTCTACGTCATTTTTTATCGCACGACCATAAAACTTGCACCGTTTGTCATGATTATCATCATGCGCTTTCCGATTCATATAAAAAATAGTATTATTGAATTTTAAAAGGACCTCATGCTTAGACCTGACCCATTGAGAAGATTTTGTGATAACATGTATAAAGAAAAAAGTTAGTGGCCAACTCATTATCTTACAAGATGCACTGAATTGTAAGGTATACAAACGAACAAAAAAGAGCCTGACTCAAAAGAATTTTTTTTAAAAAGTTTTTTTTTGATAATTTGACCTTGAATGAAGGTCAAGGTCAATGAAAAATAGTATTTTTTGTAGCTACTCTTACATGCTATTGTTGTGCCAAATATCAAATCTGTATGTGTATAAATGAAGGAGCTGAAAAATTTTTAGTCATTTTTTACCGTTTTTTGAATTTTGGCGGGAAACACTTCGAAATTTTCAAAGTGCCATATCTCCGTCATTTTTCATCCGACGATCAAAAAAAGTTCATATTTCGTCTCAGTGCATCATACTCTTTCGTGTGGGATGAAAACAGTTTTCAGATTGAGATTTTTTTTTTCGATATTTTCTTTACCCCTTGGCGAGGTCATGACCTTGACATATTCTCTGATAAGATGGCATGGAGAAAAGTTAGCTCTGTCCCTGATCTACATAACACACTGAACGGGAACGAAATGGAACGATCCGTTACGAAGTTATGATCGTTCAAAAAACGTCCAAAAATGTTCTATTTATAGATCTGTGACCTTGACCGTTGAACGTATGAACATAAAATTGCACCAAAATCGACAGCTTGATATTGTCTATCATGTACTAAGATATGAACGTTCTATCTGCACTCGTTTTTGAGAGATTTCGGTCACAAAAAAAGTGTTAAGAATAATAATAATAATAATAATAAGAAGAATAATAATAACTAGATTTGATCAAGATCAAAACACGGGATTTCCAACAAGAAAATGATCGCTGACATGTTCTCATTTTGACGAACGCTTTTGTACGTTTTACCTACGATTTCTCTTCGTTTTCTCTTCGCTTCCCTTCTTTAAACAATATTAAAATAACGTTATCTTTCACATACGATGAAAATACACCGTTTTAAAAGAATTTGAATTTTTCGATTTTGTATCATTTGACCTCCGTGAATCGTATATCTCGTACCTTGTATCGTGTTTACTGTACTGTGAACCGTGTATCCCGTACCTTGTATCGTGTTTACTGTACTGTGAACCGTGTATCCCGTACCTTGTATCGTGTTTACTGTACTGTGAACCGTGTATCCCGTACCTCGTATCGTGTTTACTGTACTGTGAATCCCGTTCCATGTATCGTGTATCCCATATTGTATCATGTATCCTATAACATTTATTGTCTTAACCGTCCAACAAGAAAATGATCGCTGATATGTTCTCGTTCTGACGAACGCCTTTGTACGTTTTACCTACGATTTCTCTTCGTTTTCTATTCGTTTTCTCTTCGCTTCCCTTCTTTAACCGATCAGTTGACCTTCTAACGTTGCAAACATCTTTAAAATAACGTTTTCTTTCACATACGATGAAAATATTTTGAAAATTTGAAATTTTCGATTTTTGATCATTTGACCTTTGTGACCTTGAGCCAAGGTCAACATCAATGAAAAGTAATTAAGTTTATAGCCCTTTGTCCAAGCTATCACTGTACCAAAAATCAAATCTGTATGTGTAAAGATATATGAGTAAAAGGAAATTTAGTGCATTTTTGGGACAAATTTGAATTTTGGCGGGAAAACCAACATTTTTCTAAGTGCCATTTCTACGTCATTTTTTATCGCACGACCATAAAACTTGCACCGTTTGTCATGATTAATCATGCACTTTCCGATTCATATAAAAAAATTAGTAATTTTGAATTTAAAATTTTTGACCTTGATTTGACCTCATTCTTAGACCTTGACCTTGAGATATTTTTTGATAACATATATAAGAAAAAAGTTAGTGCCGACCATGATCTACAAGATGCACTGATTGTTCAGGGAATAAAACGAACAGAAAAAGAGCCTGACTCAAAAGATTTTTTTTGAATTTTAGTTTTTTTGATAATTTGACCTTGAATGAAGGTCAAGGTCAATGAAAAATAGTATTTTTTGTAGCTACTCTTACATGCTATTGTTGTGCCAAATATCAAATCTGTATGTGTATAAATGAAGGAGCTGAAAAATTTTTAGTCATTTTTTGCCGTTTTTTGAATTTTGGCGGGAAACACTTCGAAATTTTCAAAGTGCCATATCTCCGTCATTTTTCATCCGACGATCAAAAAAAGTTCATATTTCGTCTCAGTGCATCATACTCTTTCGTGTGGGATGAAAACAGTTTTCAGATTGAGAATTTTTTTTTCGATATTTTCTTTACCCCTTGGCGAGGTCATGACCTTGACATATTCTCTGATAAGATGGCATGGAGAAAAGTTAGCTCTGTCCCTGATCTACATAACACACTGAACGGGAACGAAATAGAACGATCCGTTACGAAGTTATGATCGTTCAAAAACGTCCAAAAATATTCTATTTATAGATCTGTGACCTTGACCGTTGAACGTATGAACATAAAATTGCACCAAGATCGACAACTTGATATTGTCTATCATGTACTAAGATATGAACGTTCTATCTGCATTCGTTTTTGAGAGATTTTGTTCACAAAAAAAGTGTTAATAATAATAATAATAATAATAATAATAATAAGAAAAAACATAACAATAACAATAGTGATTTCCATCCGAAATGGAAATCCCTAATAAGAAAAAACATAACAATAACAATAGTGATTTCCATCCGAAATGGAAATCCCTAAAAACATAACAATAACAATAGTGATTTCCATCCGAAATGGAAATCCCTAACTAGATTTGATCAAGATCAAAACACGGGATTTCCAACTAGAAAATGATCGCAGACATGTTCTCATTCTGACGAACGCTTTTGTACGTTTTACCTACGATTTCTCTTCGTTTTCTCTTCGCTTCCCTTCTTTAACCAATCTTTAAAATAACGTTTTCTTTCACATACGATGAAAATAAACCGTTTTAAAAGTATTTGAATTTTTCGATTTTGTATCATTTGACCTCCGTGAATCGTGTATCTCGTACCTAGTATCATGTTAACTGTACCTGTATCTCGTACCTTGTATCGTGTTTACTGTACCTGTATCTCGTACCTTGTATCATGTTAACTGTACCGGTATCTCGTACTTTGTATCGTGTTTACTGTACCTGTATCTCGCACCTTGTATCGTGTTAACTGTACCCTGTATCTCGTACCTTGTATCGTGTTTACTGTACTGTGAATCGCTTATCTCGTACCTTGTATCGTGTTTACTGTACTGTGAATCCTGTTCCATGTATCGTGTATCCCGTACTGTATCATGTATCCTGTAACATTTATCGTCTATCCCGTCCAACAAGATAATGATCGCTGACATGTTCTCGTTCTGACAAACGCTTTTGTACGTTTTACCTTCGATTCTCTTCGTTTTCTATTCGTTCTCTCTTAGCTTCCCTTCTTTAACCGATCAGTTGACCTTCTAATGTTGCAAACATCTTTAAAATAACGTTTTCTTTCACATACGATGAAAATATTTTGAAAATTTGAAATGTTCGATTTTTGATCATTTGACCTTTGTGACCTTGAGCGAAGGTCAACATGAATGAAAAGCAATTAAGTTTGTAGCCCTTTGTCCAAGCTATCACTATACCAAAAATCAAATCTGTATGTGTAAAGATATAGGAGTAAAAGGAAATTAAGTGCATTTTTGGGACAAATTTGAATTTTGGCGGGAAAACCAACATTTTTCAAAGTGCCATTTCTACGTCATTTTTTATCGCACGACGGGGTCGACCATAAAACTTACACCGTTTGTCATGATTAATCATGCGCTTTCCGATTCATATAAAAAAATTAGAAATTTTAAATTCTAAATTTTTGACCTTGATTTGACCTCATGCTTAGACCTTGACCTTGAGATATTTTTTGATAACATGTTTAAGAAAAAAGTTAGTGCCGACCATAAACTACAAGATGCACTGATTGTTTAAGGAATAAAACGAACAGAAAAAGAGCCTGACTCAAAAGTGTTTTTTTTTAATTTTAGTTTTTTTCATAATCTGACCTTGAATGAAAGTCAAGGTCATTGAAAAATAACTTCTTTTGTAGCCACTATTACGTTCTATGGTTGTGCCAAATATCAGGTCTGCATGTGTTTAAATGAAGGAGCTGAAATTTTTTTAGGCATTTTTGGTCGATTTTTGAATTTTGGCGGGGAAAACTTTGAAATTTTCAAAGTGCCATATCTCCGTCATTTTTTATCTGATGATCAAAAAAATTTCACATTTCGTCTCAGTGCATCATACTCTTTCATTTACCGTGAAGAAAAATCTCAGATCGAGAAATTTTTTTTCAACATTTTCTTTAATCCATAGCGAGGTCATGACCTTGACATATTCTCTGATAAGATGGCACGGAGAAAAGTTAGTTCTGTCCCTGATCTATCTTGCACACTGAACTTGAACGCAATAGAACGATTTGTTACGAAGTTATAATCGTTCAAAAAACGTCCAAAAATGTTCTATTTATAGATCTGTGACCTTGACCGTTGAACTTATGAACATGAAATCGTTAAGGGATCATCAGCTTGATGTTCTCTATCATGTACTTTAATATGAACGTTAGATCTGTTTTCGTTTTTGCTAGAGATTGGTCACAAAAAAAGTGTTAAGAATAATAATAAGAAGAAAAAACATAACAATAACAATAGTGATTTCCATCCGAAATGGAAATCCCTAATAATAAGAAAAAACATAACAATAACAATATGGATTTCCATCCGAAATGGAAATCCCTAAATATATACAATTGACTGACAGAAAATACAGTAATGTTTCAATCATATGTATGGTGTATATATTTATGGGAATAATCATCAAAATATTTTTAAATTCATAGACAAGTTTCTTAAAAGTACAAGTATTGAGATGATGGTACAAAAATAAATTGGATAACATTTTTTATCGTGTCTTTTGTAACTTTTAAAAAATAACTTACTCGTGTGAAATAAATTCCATATCCAACAACATCTCGTTGTGTAACCTCTATATATTAGATATTGTATAAACTATGATCTGAATAGAGAGGCAATCATCATGTCTGCGTTCAGAATAAACTAAGTTAAACTAAGTTAAAGTTAAACTATTTTCAGTTCCCTCGAAAACTAGGGTTATCTCGAAGTTTTTTTCGTGGCTTTACTGACTTCGAGATAACGAGGTTTGAGTGTAATTTGGAGTTCTTGCAAACACTCTATAACAATTTAGCCACCTCACCTGCTATTATCCACGATTATCAGGACTTTAGCTACCAGCCAACGTCTTTTTTTAACTCCCTGGGGAGAAAACAACTGGAGCTGCCATTTCGGCGCTAGCAGGTTACAGAGACGACTTTTTTAAAAAATAAAACTTTAATTATATTCAAATGCAATACAGCATACAGTCTTATCACACGTGTATTTACAGCTACTTGGACTGAGACACAAAGACGTAAAATATCTTCGTTGAAGATATAGAGGATATCTAACAGTGTCTTCAGTAATACCAAATATATTTCACGAGTGGGGCTAATATTTTGATATTTTTCACGAGTGCGCAGCACGAGTGAAAAATATCAAAATATTAGCCACACGAGTGAAATATATTTGGTATTACTGAAGACACTGTTAGATATTCTGTTTATTACATTTTTTATCAACGAAAACCCTACCCCGTATGCTAACTAGGACTACAGCGATAATTTGTAAACAAAAACAGTAGTTTCCCCTGTCCAGGTGCTGACATATTGGTCAATTATTTTGGTATTTTCTAATCTTGAATTTGATTGGTCAAATCAGCAAAAGTGATATTTTTCACTAGTGAAAAATATGATATTCTTCACTAGTGAAAAATATCACTTTTATAGAATGAATAATTTTTGATATTTCACTAGTAAAAATGTAATAAATAACACAGCGCCTTCGGTCTCGGTCCTGCGTCCTACCACTCGACCGTCTTTGATATTGAATTACTTTCATAGACACATGAAAATGCTTGTATCTGATTGTCTGGTCTGGAGTTTGTTTTAGGCACTTGTAAATACTGTAGCATTACTGACGAGTCCTCAAGCTTAAATGCTGGTGGTTATAACGTAAAACTGCTAATGAAATAAATTGAACTAATGCGTTTCAGCACGGTATCATTTTTGGTGATAATAAGACTGCATTTCAATCAGGAATACAATTTTATTAATGTGTCATTTGAAAAGATACATCCACTTATTCAGCTTGAATTCAATCTTGACTTTGTTTCGTTTTGTACTGCATTTCTGCATTTTGCATTTACTGCTACATTCACCAATCACATACTTCATCTTGACCAGTAACGCGACCTATCGGGTCATATCCGGGGCCAAAAGAATTTAGCACTTTGTTGAGACTATTATCATGTTGTATGCAGGATAACTTCCACCTTACCATATATAGGTATGTCCGGGAATGGCTCGGCTGTATGGTTTCTTCAAACATAGTAACAATGGACTCCGACAATTACTTCGTCCCGGAATCACTTAAAGCCGGACTACAGGAGACACAATCTGCATTTTTCTTCCCTGTTTTGGCACCACTGACAACCAAAGCGAAGACTTGTTTCATGAAAGAAGGGCCCCAAGGTATTATTGAGAACGTATTTATTATAACCCATATAATTTATTTTTCTTTGTTTTCATGGTAAGTACTCAAATGTGATTGGTATGAAAGAAATTCCGAAAATGTGACGTCACAATACGACAATTGACGTTGCGTATTGATTTGAGAAAAAGAATCCCATTTAAAACCAGTAAAATTGTACATAAAACATGTTTTAAATTAGAAAATAATTTTCAAAAATTGATTATAAGCGTTGATGTCAATGATTTTTTAGTTTCATCGGAGTATGAAACAAATTTGTTTGCAAACTTCTGTAAGAATCCGCTACGCGGATTCATACAGTTTGCAAACAAAATTTGTTTCATATCCCGATGAAACTAAAAAAAATGACATCAATGCTTAAGTTGTCTAACAAACACTCTGTGAAATGGATCATCGTTGTCTCGTTGCTGGTCATTTTCAAATATTCCGTTGGTAGTGGAGCTTTTGTTACTAGGATTCGGCATTTGTATTTTATGGTATAAAATGTTATTTATCAATAATGAGGTTAATATGGTGTTATATCAACCTGGTAGAACAATATTAACTAGGGGCGAATATTTTCTACAATGTCGATATATATAACCTAGGACGTTTTTGATTGGCTGTGCCAGTCAAAAATCGAGTGTGACGTCATATGGATAATGACATGACGTCATGAATTGTGAATGGCGCAAAATACAAAATGATTGTTTCCGTTCAATTAAGCCATCCACATTTTGACTTTAAAGTTTCTCAAAATGTAAGTTATTGAGCTATATGATGATTTGAATCATTATTTTCTTTCATTCTTTTTGTATGTGATTTTATGAAACTTCTTTTTAAAAAAAACTTCTAAGACTCTTTTTGTATAATCTAAAATGAAATGAAAACTCATTTCAGATCCCATTGCACATCCAGGATATTTATTTCTATGGCACAAATACTTTAAGTTTGACCACACACATTCAATAATTCAATTTTCCGGGAACAAGTTCAGTTCAATCTCAGTTCAAAGCATGATGTGCTTATAACCAATGACAAATAAACAAGGTATATTTAAGATAGTTGTAGATGAACATCGCGAAAGTCACCAAATCATATTTTTTCATGCATTTATTTATTTTTCATTTTGGTTTCTAGATGACGTCCTCAAAATGGACACATTTATTTTTATATCAGTTGAAAGACGGATAAATAATGAGATTACAAAAATGCGAGTGTACATTTCAAATTTGACGTAGTAGTGGTGTGTCAAAATGATATTACAATTATATACATTAAGGATATGACTTTGGCGAAGCCTTTCCGGAGGTAGTTGATGCAATGGATGAAAGAATGTCATTAAATGCTGACATGGTTGTTGAACAGCTCCTCCTGCCGGTCACTGAATTCAAAGGTAAGTTTCCTCAATTGTTTTTTAAAGGTACAGTCATTTTCTGTATCCGCCAATTACATGTACGTCATAAACTTAAGCTTTGTTTGGGGGGGGGGGGGGGGGGGGGGGGGGGGGGGGGGGGGGCTCACATGCCATTATACATATATTTGTGTGCTCAAAACAGCAAGGGGCATAGCTTCCTATACCCGGGTTCGCTCGCAAGTGCGTACACATAATTTTCAACAACAACAAAAAAAAATCTAAAAAAATCCTGAAGCTGTGATTGTCATTGTTTTTTTGTTTTTGTTTTGTTTTAAACATAGACATAATTTGAAAATGAAAAAAGCGGCATGTACTAGTCAAAAGATAGAAAGCTTTTAAAGCTAGTCAAAGAGATTTTTTGTGTTTCTGACACAGCGGTAAAGGTACATGTACCATTTTTTGGATCCTGTTATGGACATAGCCAGCGGCAAGCAGCTTCAAGCCTAATCCGAAAATACCAGAATACCTAGACATAGTGCGATAGGGGAAAGCATAACGGCTTATAACTAATAATGACACCATTAAGTTGTTCCTGGTGACAAACACATGGATAGTAAGTTAACAATGCAACTACGCGAAAATATTCTTCTTCTTCAGATATTGTCAGATTTATATCATGGGACACCCGTCACTCTCGTAACCTCACTTTCATATTTTAACAAACTGTTCGTCATTTACTAGGCTTGGATTTGTCGAAATTTAAATATTATTCGATTTTGTTGAAAAATGGTGTTTAGTGGTTTTGAGGATAATGGCGAAAGAAGCGGTACGACTGCGGGGTCAGTTGTGGGACTTCTGTAAATAAACCATTGCAATAAGTAATTGTTCTTTATTTAATCATACCAGAAAATTAGCACTAGGCCTATAAAAAATCAAATTTTCTCCTGGGGGTCAGTCCTAGTCCCCTAGCGGTAAGGGGACATATCCCTCTCCAATAACACCCCCCCCCCCCCCCCCCACCAACCAACACTCCCATAACCAATCCCCCCCCCCCCCCCCCCCCCCCCCCCCCCCCCCCGAGTTTCCCTGTACAGCGGCGAGACATAGAAAATTTCAGAGAACTAAAATTATGTGCCATTCCACCTCAATGAACCTCAATGATGACCCAGATATGTAATCCTTGTCAGAAATCCGTTCACCTTCAGCTAGAAATCCGCGCATGCGTCTCGCAATTTGTCCCAAATAGCTGCATATGGAAAATATTGTACTGTCCCTTTTCTTGTGACACGAAAATGATTTAACATTTACAAGCTACACAAAAAGCAATTTCCATAAGACCATCCCTCTGTATACTGATTTTATCAGAAGTATAATGGTTAAATATTCTTCCAGAATGTACATAATCTACAAGTAAGCAATTTGTTTATGTATATTTAAACAACGTTTTGTGTTTTTCATATGATAATATATTCAAACAGATATCTCAAGATTGATCCATTTATAACACAGTATGCATACCTGCTCCTTGGTTAGTATGAAAATTAAATATCAAATTGCATTGTATTTTTAGAATCCCTGAGAACCATATTAGATCTAGGATCCGGAGCAGGATGCGTATCCAGAGCGATAAGCAGGCGTTACCCAGACGCAGATATATACGCCGTTGACTACAGCGAGATCGCAATAGAAAAGGCCATTGAAACTTCCGAAGTCCAAGGAATCACAAACATAACTTTTCTGAAGGAAGACTTAACATCTTTACCAAAAGAGTGGACAGGAAAATTTGACTGGGTTATCATGTACGACGTTCTTCATGATTTGCCTGATCATAGTAATGCCATGAAAGAGGTGATGTGAATTCTACGGAATGACGGGGTTGTCTCCCTTACTGACCCGGATCTACACAGTGAGCATGAAAACAACAGAGGTGATCCGAACGTAGCTGGAGTAGGATATGCCATCAGTTCCGTGATATGTCTGCCGTATAGCTTGTCGATAGATGGCGGTTCTGGTCACGGCGCTGGCTGGGGAATTGAAAACAAGAAGCATTTTTGATCAGTTCAGGATGGAAAGTGCAGGACAAGAGAAGTATAAAAAGCCTACGGGGTTTCAA
Organism: Pecten maximus; assembly: GCF_902652985.1. Taxonomy (NCBI): domain Eukaryota; kingdom Metazoa; phylum Mollusca; class Bivalvia; order Pectinida; family Pectinidae; genus Pecten; species Pecten maximus. The sequence goes on from NC_047027.1 coordinate 21,624,193, forward strand.
TTTCACCTGTGTCAAAGCGTAAGGCATTTCTGAACGCCCTCTAGCGGTATAATGACGAGGTGACAATCACATTATATACCGTACTGAGATGACCTCTTTGTTTAAACCCATGGTATTGTTTTCAAAACATAGGGATTGAACACAACTAATTTCTTATAACAAAATTTTTTTTTCAGAAAGTTAGTTTTATTGGTAAGATTACAAGACTGGTGTGTACGCCCGATAGAAAATTCGATATTTTAGTTACATGTATGTCAATGACATTCTCATTAAAATGTTTTCGTTTTCGGACCGATCGACTATTCCACTGTTCTCTTTATGTGGAAGTGACATTTCTTTATGTGCCTGTTGTCTTTCTAATCAGTTTTAAAGGAAGTATATTTGTAGCTTTCATATTCATTAAACGGCAATTTATTCTTGCAAATAGTAAAATTGGTTTAAGAAATAGTGATACCAGAGCCTACACCATTAAAATGTTCTATAAAGTATTTGTTTACGAGTTTTAAACCATTGTTTACCTCGGTTGATGTTTGTAAAGAATTCTACCCGGACAAAGCAGATTGGAGTCACGTGAGCGCGAGTAAGGATTACGTGCAGCGTTCTGCTTACGAGCGGTAACATGCATACATTGTACTTGTAGGTCATACCGAACTCTGATGTTATTGTTTCGTGATGATTGAAATATTTACAAAACACGGCTACGAAAACTTTTATTTCTCGTAATCAGGGGAAAGTTTCAGTTATATATATATATAATACTAAGCCGAATAACATTTTCTAACAGTGAATTTTACTGTTAGTGTTGCTGTAACCGTGGTAAATACTACCCGCAATATACCGCTCGGTTAGAGAGATCTTCTCTTTAGCTCGATCGGTTGAGCGTAAGACTAGTAAGCCAGAGGTCCCGGGTTCGATCCCTAGCGGAGGCAGTGATTTAAATTTAATTAATCCTGCACTCTGTTACATTGCTAGTAATAGGACATACATAATTGTAACCGGTTCCTCTATTGTCTAAGTTCCCGCTTCCTCTTGTGACCAACTTAGTTCCCTAACTGTGGATTTGTCCCCAAAAATCCCTTGGGACATGTACACGAGCTCACGTTCACGTGGTTTTCACCAGGTTCCCCGTCCCTTCACTGTCTCCCTTCAACCCAACTCCTTAAATTTATTTAACCAATGTGCTTTTATTGAGACTAAAACATTGATTAACACAAGTTACTAAAATTGGTTTCATGCAGGTTGCATATTTGCCGGTTTACCCAGGTGCCCGTTTTCTAGGTTGGAAAAAAGATAGGTTTTGTCTAAATTCTTAATGTAAACAGTTACGAAAAAAAATCCCAATAATGTAGTATATAATAGATGATGATACAATGTACATCGATTTTAAGCCAGCATTAAGTGATCTCAATATCATGAACATTTTTTCTTTTTCTTGAAATAAGAGTTATCTCTCTTTGTACTGTGTGGTTCACACTGAAGAATGAGTTGATTGCTGACTGTGTTCGATATACTACCAATCATCAGCCTTAGTATACGGCAACGTACAATCATGTAGACCTTATCATTTAAAACAGATATAACCCCAAAGAAGATATAGAAATGATATAGGGGATACTGGGGTATACATGTACATTCTTCAGAGGCTGTCTTCATAAAAAAAATTTTTAACTTCGACTTTTCTAAAAAGAGGCCGGACTATCCCCGGTCTTCCCTTCATTCATCAGGGACATATTTTCCCGGGTATGTTTTTGATGTTTTTGTTTTTGTTTGTTTGGTGTTTTTCCCGTTCTTCCAATTTTCGTTTGATTGTAGGTCCTTCGCTCTCGACCTCGACCTCGACCTTGACATCGACCTCGACCTCACCTTTGCCTTCGCCCTCGCCCTCGCAACAGTCGGGTTTTCTAGGACGAGTATCAAGTAGACACCTACAGAAGAATGAAATGCAATAGGAATGAGTAGGTAGGAAGGCACTGACAAATTTAAGATCCGTAGTGTTAACAATGGGACAGAAAACCAGTTATAGTTTCTTCAGTGTCCCCTCAAACATCAGACACTGAAGAAAATCACAGATTCTTTAGAGGGCCGACTAGTCGCCTTCTTACTATCAATATGTAGTGTGATGCAGTGGGCCTAATATCCTTGGGGTGTCAAGTGTCACCGAACAAAAACGGGACAGAAACCATCCCCAGTTGTTTGTTTCGTGCATTTATATATCCTGTAAGTTGGTAATATTCGCGAGAGGTTCAGTTTCGCTACATTCGGGATTATTACCTATAGCACGAGTAATGCTTATTAATACACTCAAAAGTTTAGCGACAATTACAACAAATACAGGTATTGTAGATTTCTTCTAAAATTTTGTTTTTGTTTTGAACAATGTATGCTTTTCCCTTTCTTATTTCAATACTTTACTGTATCATTATTTATTGTTGCCAGATTTTAGGTCATACCATGCCCTATCTTTTAGATATATGTTCGTCACTGCTGTTAATGTTTCATTGAAATAATGATGTTAATGTTCCCAGCAACACAGATACCATCTGGTTAAAATCGTAGTTTGGCGCCAATGAAGCATAGCACATGTTTAATTAAATTTAAATCACTGCCTCCGCTAGGGATCGAACCCGGAACCTCTCAGTCTGACTTACTAGTCTTACGGTCAACCAATCGAGCTAAAGAGAAAATTTCTGTTGTCAAGCGGTATATTCCGGCTAGTATTTACCAGGGTTACACATCCTCACGATGTCATTGAACTCTTGAAATAAAAATCCAACTATTGTTCAAAGTGACCACTTTGTTTCCATTTTATAGACAAACGCCCTAAATTGTGACGACCACATGTCGTTTTCTCGCTCGGACTCGGCGGGATATGTTAACACATTTAGAAACACAGACAATGTTGGACAGCGTTTTCCAATCTTCAAACAGTCGGATATTAAGAACTTCATTACAATTCATTACAGTATTTGCAATATTGTAAATCAAATTTCACGCTGCCCATTGAAAAATCAGTTGTTACATTACAGTATCGGCCAACAAGAAAAAAGAAGATAAATAGAAAAATCATCGCTCTCGCGCGCGCCCCTCTTTTGACCCACTCGTGTCCAGACAAATTGTCAAGGCTAATTGTTAATAAATACAAAAGATTACCGCATTTATGAAAATCGTTTTGTCTGAATTGGTTTTAAAATGACGTCCGGGACATATAACAATAATGAATGATGGATAACTGTGAGGGTATTCAGGTTCAAGTTGATGTGGAAATAATTTTTCGGCAATTTTCGCTCTTGATCCGTATTCTACAGCACCGACTATTTGGTTGTAACAGACAACAGTTTTCACGGCAGATGGTACTCAGTTCGAGTATTGCATTAATCAAATCCGAATTAGCATTTGAACCGACAATGAATATTGTGTTCTATTGTCCCGGTCCGTGTTCATAATTAGACATTCGAATTTTAACAGACCACACGGCCCAATGAAGAAGTAACAAGATTACAACACATTTAAAAATTCATTTGCCAGTCCTACGAAAACATTTAATTTCTCTGACAGCTTGTGAAACATGTGATAAATACCTCATAAGAGGGATGCCGGGATATGGTCATACGTCACGTGATTGTCTGTGAGTGATGCACGTGCTGTGACGTACTGGTCAAGATGAATGTTGAGACACAAAAAATATCGATCGACTAATTAATATGCTATCTCTCAAAGTCGAGACAGTTCTTTATATGTACGTTTAAAAAAACGAAGTCATATAGATATTATACATTGATTCGTATGCTCCAGGAATATGTCACTTTGGAATAAGAGCTTAAAATTCATTTTCCGAACCTTTAGATGGTATCCATGTGTAAGTAGCATTGCTGCTTGTAGATTATTTACTTCGGTGTAAAACATAGTGTGTGTATCTGCCTTTTTTTCTTTATTTTACTTTATCTACGATGTATGACATACCATTACAAATGTTCGAATTTATCACTGCCATCTCTCTATAACAACTACATTTCTTTGGTATTTATCATATTTATACAAAGTTATTTAAAACAATAGATATGGTGAGTTTGGTCATCCATCTCTGTGACATCATTTCTAAAGGTATTAGGTCAACTTATACAATGTACAAAGCTCATTAATGTTATCATGGTTTCAAGGTCAAAGCCACAGTTGCTATATCAAAGATATTTAAAAACAATATTTTCATTTCATAAGAGCATGGCTATTCCTGTCTTACAGACTTATTCTCATCAATTTTCATCTTGGCACTCACATGTGGCAATCGGACATCATCCCACCGCCGCCACCAAAATATAAAGAAGGTGTAATCCAAAGCGAGGTTATAGATTTTAGTCGCTAGTCACCATTATTTCATTCTGAACAACAAGCAGATCATTTTGTTGTCGGCTTGGTCTGAATGTGAGAGGCAGATATAGCCTGATGTACCGATGAATGTGTCTGTTCTTATTAGCACCGTCTCCTGTGGTGACCGGAAATGATTTCATCCAAATCTGAAATCAAATCTCCACATCCGCCATGACGGTCTTGCCTGATCATTACACACATCACGCTATCGCCATTATAACACATAGCCATAGAATACAAACGTTTGTGATGTTGAGGGAGGAAATCAGTTCTTGTTCAGCCTTTGTGTATAACATCAACAGGTCTCAGGTTTATTATTTGTGACGAGACATAAGGACACGGCTCTCCTTGGAATAGCGTTGCTGGCCTTGCTGTCTAGATCTCTAAATATCTTTACCCGTAATTGACGGTTAAAACCCACAGTCTTGTGTCTGGTCGTATAGGATCATCCAACTAATGACGAGTCCCATGCTGTTACCTGGCTTCCGCTGTCTGTATCCTCCGGCTGGGGTCAAGTACGTGTACCAAACAACATCACCAAATGAATCAATCGGAATCCGTCGGCAACTTCCGTAAACGAGAAATACTTTTACGGGATATGCCGACGGTTCCCGATGCCAAAACAGATTAGAATTTCTCTCACAGTTCAGCCAAGAAAAGCTTCATATCGATTCTTAATAAAAATCTAAGTAGGTAAGGAACTGTAGATGGGATAATATGACGCCAAATTCCTACAACGCAACCATGTTGTACGGTTTTATGAGGAAAAAAGAGTTTTAATTGTTAAAGTTAAAATAATATCAATATATTTCAGTGGTTATCAGTGTAAACGTCACAGTGAGAGTTCCATTGTAATGCTATAAAGATGGGATCAACAATGATGACTGAGTTCGCCTATCTTGCGTTGTCGCGTTGGCGCCCTCGCTAATTTAACAGTACGACAGCGCGACAAAATGTACGCGAAAATGCGACATACAATTCAAAAGTTTCCAATCCATAAATATCATAATAGCGCGAAAGAAAACACTTTTTTTTTTGTTCCATTTAGTTGAGGAAATAAAGATGCTAATAGTAGCGCATTCCCCGTGTAATGTGTGTTCAGGAAAATTAATTATAAACGATCATGATTTTTTAATTCCAGGTCTAAAAATGTGGGGTGCCTTCATCTTGCATTAGTGCCAATAGAATGGCTTTTCGAGCATAATTTGACCTATAAGCTTCGAAAGGACTTCCTCATTTCTTTGATAAAATGTGAATTGCACGCTCTGCTGGTTGTAGTATGTTGTTGACATGGTCACAACTCATTTTGTACGCTTCAGCGACTCAGGAATGTCTCTTTTAAGCGTAGGAGGTTATCAATTAATAATCTTACAAGAATTACTTTAACTGGACTTAATTTCCTCGATAAATACATGCATACTAAAAACATTCCAAGTTTCATATGATGCGAGTCAACTTTTGTTAAATTATTCTTTGTATATTAATATACTGCAAAAACTTACGTATAAAAACCCTTTTGGTACCCCAAACGCCTCTTCATTAGTCTCGAACAACGAGACGTTGGCGAGACGTGATAACGAACCACGTTATAATTCTGCAAAGTCTCATTTGTGGCGACTGGCTGTTAATTACATGTAAAATCACGGGGCGGTCTTGTCACGTGGTATTGTTAAAACATAGTAATTGTGTGCTTTAGCAATACACAATAAATTCCTCAGATTTATTAATAAAATCAACATATAGTCAATATTCATAAGTATGATGATACATACGCCTGCTTCTAAAATTATATTAAGAGGGGAAATGTTATTAAGTAGTTAATTTTAAAATCGTCCATGTACTGAAAATATCTCACACGTTATGACGGTTTATGTAATTGATAAAGCGAATAGCTGATGTCTGTTGTGGACACTGAGAACATGGGACTATTTAAGACACACTTGTCCACAACTGCCGTTTGCATGGTCGGGTGGCGCAGTTGTAATGTATTGGCTGTTTATCTAAAAGGTAGGCGGTTTTCTACCACAGTTTGACTCCTCGCGCGATTCCGTCCGGACCAAAAAGAGAGATATGATTGTGTAAAATTTGAAATAATTTGATTCACATTTGTTTTAAATAAATTTCATAGTTTTTTTATACAATTGCTCTTGTTTTCTCTGTCCCATGAATAGTTAACAGAATTCAGTGTAGGAGAAAACTCCAGAGGCTCAGGGTTATGCGATCGCCAATATAACGCGCTGCAGACCGGTGTTGACATGCGTCGATCAGGACGGCGTGTACACCGAACCTGGAAAATTCATGAATATTTTATCATGACCGTCCCACTAATTTAAGTCCTGACCTCGAATTTGTGTTTAAAGTACAAAACCAATGTCTTAAGTTCGCTAAATTCTAATTAACACCCAACTCAGATACAGACTGTAGCGAAACCTTGAAGGATTACGTGATCGACAGGAGCGAAACGTCTTTAGTTTCGACATCGGCACGTGTTTTCATTTTTATGTAGATGGCGCCACTTGCACTTCTCCGTTTATGGCGGGAACTGTCTCGTGCACTTCTTTGTTTTTGTCTGCTTCACGAGGTCGCGAGCTGAGGATAATTAAATGTATGAGAAATTTGACAGGCTATTTAATTGTGCATTGTTTCCGAGTGAAAAGAGTACTGCCAGTGTGATAACAAACACTTACATATTCCATGACAGAATTATACATTCCTTAAGTCGCGAACATGTGTTTCTGAGATTGCGTTGAAGTGACGACATTATGATAAATGTTCTGGTTCGCCATGTACGATGTAGCCACTCAGATATTTTCTTATACGGCCAAGCTTCGTTAACCCAGCTGAACCTCTAAACCAGTTGTCCATAACCCAGTCTCGTTAAATCAGATATGCTAATACGTATCATCCTCATATCCGGTCAATTTTAATCCATTTGTTTTACTCCTCTAATCTCGTTAATCTAGCCACCACTAATCCGGTTGTTTCCTTATCCGGTAATGGCTAATCCGGTTATCTTATTAGACAGCAACCACTGACCCTAATCACCCTATCCAGTCTCGTTAATCCTGTCACCATTAATCCGGTTGTTTCCCTATCCGGTAATTGCTAATCCGGTTATCTTATTAGACAGCAACCACTGATCCTAATCACCCTATCCAGTCTCGTTAATCCAGTCACCACTAATCCGGTTGTTTCACTATCTGGTAATCATTAATCTGTTTATCTCATTAGCTGGCAACCACTAATCCTAGTCACCCTATTCAGTGTCGATAATCCTGCCATTAATCCATCTGAGCCACTATCCGGTCATCACTTATCCGTCTGTGACAATTTCCGGTCACCACTAATCCGTCTGTGACACTTTCCGGTCACCACTCGTCTGGCTGTCTGGATTTTAGTGTACACCACTTCACTCCACTTGGAGACGAGTTTCATTATTTATTTAATTGCAGTAATCGACAACTATTGCCAAGCATGACATTTTTTTTTATCTCGATACTGTTATGAGAGACCAAGTGCTTTTAAATTCAACACTCTTTTTTAATTTTGTAGTAGATGAAGAATTGATTTCACTTGTGAGGTTCATTAGGAAAATAGGTAACTGACTGAACTCTATGTAAGCAGTGCAATTGTTTATAAAATGTATGTATATATATGTGTGTATGTCCTGTATGTAATTTTCTGCACTATTAGTTTATGAGATTAAAATCATCGTCAATGTCCCAATCCGTTCCCCTTAATCTAATTTAGTAAAAGTGACATTCCTTCGTTCGGACATCAGAAACATGCACAATTTCCATTGATGAAATCTATGTCCGAACGATGATAATATGAGTGTCTGTGCCTACATGTAATGAAATTAACGCAGAAATGTACAGGAAATAGGCGTGTCATATACAAATACCGTATGTCTTTGTGGTAATTAGTGATACTTAGGGTCGAATTAAGAATTTTCAGGACTTAATACTACAGGATCGTTGGTTAATCTTGAGAGTAGAATTGTCTTATTGATGTAAAGATCATAACTTTTACTACTTGGAAAAAAATACGTATTTTCCAGTAAGTTTAATTTTGACGACCTAAACTTTATTCAAACGAAGGAATGTCCCTTTTAAAGCAAGATGATTTCTATGAACCCTCCATTTGATTGTAAAGTCATTATTATACCACGTGATTCTGATACATTGGAAGGCATCGCCTAACTCAGAGCATATTGAGATTTACATTTACACAATAGTCTCGATTGTGTCATATTTTGTCCTTTTAAAGTTATAATTCTATAAACGCGTGCTTAAAAATAACCAGTTTACCGACTCAAGTCATAGTGATAAAGATATGTAACTATCCCGAGCATTTCATCAAGGTTACAGGATGTTCAAACAATGATCCTTCAGTATTGGGCTAACCATCACCTTACCTATAAACGAGGAATGGTTAGCAAAAACATACATTAAAGAGATGGGTTCGATGTTTAATTTTCAGTGAGAGAAAATAGTTTTTTGGGTTTTTTTTTTTTTTCGTCAGACGACATTTTGTCCATTATTATATTTTTTTTCTAATAATAGTTCACTCCTACTGACAGAAACCACCGAACCTTTTTTTCTGAGTCATATTGAGTCAGTGAGAGTCAGTGATATTTTCTCCTTAATTATCACCCGACCCCTGGAGCTGGCCTACTCATGTTATAATACAGTTGTAATATGATGTTGTATACAAACCCAGAAATCGAAAATTACAATTTCATTTACCGCACTAGATTATCGCAGGAAGGTGTTGTACGGACTGCATTATTTATACAGCTTTCTGAGGCACGTGTCAATCGCGTGCGGCACTGTCCGACGTCAGTGATCGATGGCTGCCCGTGGCGCGGTTCGTTTGTCCAGCCGGTCGCCTGGTGGATGATACGGTTTCTGACTCGCCATTTAATCCACTTGTCGTGCTGAGTGGGAGAAGTGACGGCAAAAGCACAAATCTCCGGGAAATGACACATTTTGTTCATTTAAAATTGCGTCTATAGGAGGCATTCCTCATATTGTCAATGCTCCCAAATTAAACCTAGTTAACGACTTACACGTACATTTTTCGAATATCGGCTTCAGTTAACCAAGTACTCATGAGCGTATTCTACAATTTTTTTTTCATGTTCAAAATAATTTTATTGATCAAAAGCATGTACATATAATTGGTGTCCTCGTACAGGAGGAGATTCATTCAACATGTACTCCATTCATATATGTATTTATTATAATTATCGCGAATGTGTCCGATAAAAAAAATTCATCACATAGAGTTCCGGAATTTTCTCACCACTTACGACTCCATTGTCTTGCTAATTACATGTCATATTATGTCGTTATTTTGTACTGCTAATATTTGATATTTCACCCTTTATTCATTGATTTTCGGTCTATAATTATCGTTGTTTCGTCCCGCTAATCTTTGATATTTCGGGATATAATTTTCGCTTTTTTTTACCGCTAATTTTGACATTTTAACCTGCAGTTATCGTTATTTCGTACCGCTAATATGTGATATTTCGCCCTATAATCATCGTTATTTCGTGGCTTCCTCCAGCATCCATTTGATATTTCGTCTTACATGTATGATTATGAATCATGATAATTATCAAAGAGGAACAAACATAAAGCATTAGAAAGATATTGAGTATCGTGTTTGACAATCTATTTCAATATGTACAATATGGACGAGATTGAAAACAAACAAACAAATAAACAAACATAACTATACCCCATTGTATGTCGAATGCTATGACATGATTCACACCGTTAGTGTGGCAGGTTTCCCTCCCACCTGACCTTACGACTCATGTTCTCACCTCGATCTATTCAAATGAGCACGCGCTCATTCACATGCGCGTGTCGACGTATTTTGGCGGGACGGAGTTGACATCTATTGGTTGGGACGCGGCGCGTGTTGCTAAATTAAGCAGAAGGCGGAGTCTATTACTGGAAATCGATTTCTGACACGTGCGACAAGAGAAATATTGATCTTTTCAACATGCTCATGAAATGTAATGACCGGCAGAATTTATCGTTTGGTGTTGTAAACGACTAATCCAAAATTCATACAGTATGACACAATAGGTCTTTTCAAAGTTTTTTTATGAGGTTAAGGCGTTGGTCTCTGCAGTCGCCATGGAGACAATGGAGACCGTTTCAGACAGCTTGGATAACGTTTACATTAACGTCTGGCTGTTACACGAATACAGTCGGACTGGAATCAGGAGCGTCCAGAATGTAAACCAAAAGCATGTGTCTTTGCTATGATACCAAATTGTACCTTGGTTAGCGATAACCTACTTAAACCGGACCCTCTCTTTAACGATCGATTGTGTGCTATGTGTATCTCGGTCGTTTAAAACATTTATATCCAGATCAAATTTCGAATCATTTACTATCAGGACCACTATAACTACTTCGGCAATCTCAGGTTTTATAATAAGGTATTCGGTAATATTTTCATGCAATTGTTCGAAGAACTCTGAACTGTCGACTCCCTTGTTTATTTTTCACTTATGTTTTGACAGAGATTAAGAGATTAATTCTTTATCTCAGCGGTACACCATAACAGCAATCTCCAGTACACGGTTTACTCTATATGTAGTAAGTCAGAGATATGTCGATTGGGTGGTCGGCTAGTTTGTAGTGTGTAGTGAGTGGGTGGTCGGTTGGAAGTTTATTGGTTGGTTGGTTGGTGGGTGGTCGGTTGGAAGTTTATTGGTGGCTGGGTGGGTGGGTGGTCGGTATGAAGTTTATTGGTGGGTGGGTGGGTGGTCGGTTGGAAGTTTATTGGTTGGTGGGTGGGTGGTCGGTTGGAAGTTTATTGGTGGCTGGGTTGTCGGGTGGTCGGTTGGAAGTTTATTGGTGGGTGGGTGGGTGGTCGGTTGGAAGTTTATTGGTTGGTGGGTGGGTGGTCGGTTGGAAGTTTATTGATGGCTGGGTGGGTGGGTGGTCGGTTGGAAGTTAATTGGTTGGTGGTGGGTGGTCGGTTGGAACTTTATTGGTTGGTGGGTGGGTGGTCGGTTGGAACTTTATTGGTTGGTGGGTGGTTGCTTGATTGCTTGCTTAGGTATGTAGGTATGCACTATGTAGTTAGATAGGTAGGTTGGTTTGATGTGTGGTCGGTTGGTGCATCTTGTAGGTAGATAGGCTTTTTGTACGTTTGGTGAGTGGCAGGTTAGTGGGTGGATGGGTGGTCGGTTTGTAGGCTGTTTGGTGGTGGTTGTTTGGTTATTGGTTGATAAGTTCATGAAGTCTGTAAGTCTCAACATTTTGTCAGCATGATGTGTCAGAGAGTGGTTTCCGTGAACACAGTGGAAGCCGTAGCTGTATACACCAAACCAAACGCTTGTAATCTTCGAGAAAGATGGCCGATGATATACTTCCGGTTTGGAAAACAGTACCTTCGGTCCAGATTTTGATTCCGATTAACTAGCTTCTTGGTCATGCTGTTTGTTATACACAAAACTATTTTTTTTTGTTGATATAATGAATTTATGAACATAAGTTTGTATGCAAATATATAAACGGCTGTTTAGTTGCAGGAAATATCTTTTATAAAGTAGTGATGGGAATAATGAGAGTTTTTTAGTTTAAACAGATTTATTGTCAAAACATAGACACGGGATTAGGCACAAGTTACAACTTATCAACGCCTTCTCCCAACATATATACAGTGTATTACAAGGCATAGTTACATTTACATGGATGATGACAAAAATGATATAATATACGGTTTACTAAATAAACTGATCAAACTACAAAATTCAAAACCTATGACTGGGTTTAATCAAACATTGCACATATCTAACGATATTTCTATTAAGGTCAACGGAAAGTTGTGAGTTTCCATTTAACATAACTTCTAAATTAATTGTAACATTCAGATTATTTAAGTTTTGCAACAAAATATGCCTTTCTTTAGTAAAACGGTAACATTCCATAAAAAAGTGAAAGGCATTCTCACAAGGATGACCACAAATGCAAACAGCGCTTTCTACAAGGTTTACTCTAAAAAGATCATAATTAAGGGAACTACATTGGTGTCTTAGTTTGGTATGCAATATATTAAGTTTACGATTTCCAAATTTAAAATGCACTGGAGGACGTGACTGGACATTTTTCGATAATGATAATTTAAACGGCTGCAAGGACGGCAAAGAACGGACTGAATTATCTAAATTATTCCAACAATGAATGGTAGACGGTATAAAAGACGAGTTTAAAACTTCAGATTTGTTTTTTCTACTTTCTTCAGTTTTGGTATGTAGTGACAAAACCTGAGACCATGACTTTCCAAATACTCTAGGGAAAGGGCTAAAGAGAAAAGCTTCCTTGCCGAGTCAGTATATTACTAATGCCCCTCCCTCCTCCTACAGTAGTTAACACCTCCGGTTTTCTTAGGATAAAAAGGAAGATGTCCCAAAAGCTGATGTTGAAAACTTTTACAAAATGGATAAATAAATGAGTATATAATCAAAATCAAATTCATAAATAAATAAATAAATAAATATATAAGTATTATTGATAAAGAAATAAATAAATAAGATAAAATGAATAAACAAAAAGAAACTAAAAAAATGAATAAATATAACACAAAATCAAATTGATAAATAAATAAATAAATTAGATAAAATGAATAAACAAAAAGAAACTAAAAAAATGAATAAATATTACACAAAATCAAATGATAAATAAATAAATAAATAAATAATAAATAAATAAAAAAATAAATAAATAAATAAGATAAAATAAATAAAAAAATAAATAGAAATCAATTAAATACAAAAATAAATAAGATCAGTATGTTAACACGGGTTTTTGCTCTATGGAATGCTGTCTGATATTGTGACTATAACTGTAGACATGGACAAGAATTCGGGACCGAGTGACTCCAAGTTTACCAGGAGTATTCCTGGAGAGGACCTTGGTTTTTGTCCATCTTGTGTAGGCTGTGATGTAATGAAAAGCAGACAATGCATGACTGCATTTAATAATTAAATTGGGTATGAAGCTGCCGAATTCGATGATGTGATGGCAACCGAATGTCTCGTCTGAGAGTTGACTCGGTGCGAATCCCGAACATTTCCCTGTGGCTGTGAGAAAGCGTGATGGCCGCTTGGCGTCTTTAGAGTAATTAAACGGTCCAAAAGGAAGATATATGGAATTGGAAGCCGACTAGAAAATAAATTTCAGTGTTTTTGGTATTATACAGTAGTCAAATTTCTAAATTGGCGTTCATGTTTATTACTTCAGTTATTTAAACGAGTTACGAGATTTGTAATTGAAATTTGTGACATAATGTATGTTATATTTACTAGTAGTCCACCAAGTATGTACAAGACAAAGTGTTGTTTTAAAATTGCAGCCTTGGTGTCCATCAGAACTTGCGTTTCTGTCAGACAAAAGAGGATAAGGTCTGAGGCAATATTAATTCTAGGTATATGTATGTTTGCTTGAAGGCAAAATAAAAACTGGACGACTTCCGGGACTTTTTGGTAAGCCATCTTTTTCAGATGATGGTGTATCTTTAAATCTACATACCGATGAAACCGGGTCGGGGGACAATGGTTTTCCTCTCCGCGTCTGTACGGTTTGTCAGCGCTTGGCGACCGAGCTCCTCGTGATATTTTGGTCTAACTTAACTTCATATGATTACAAAACACCATTATATCTCATAGAAGTCTTAATGTCAGGGTTGTTGAATCAAAGGTCAATGACATTGTTAATATTTTAATAAAAGCACTGTACGCGCTCTGGCGACTCCATTCCTTGTTGGATTTTGATCAAGCTTCTCACAATTACAGACGGCCATATTATCTCGGACACATTCGAGTTTTAGGGCTGTTGGGTCAAGGCCGTTGCGCTATTACTATTTTTAGGTTGCTTAATTCCCCAGTCAAAATAATGACGTCACAATTGTTTCATTTTCCCAAGTGAACACCAAAGGACATCATCTTTATAAATCATTACAGCGTAATAGCTAACAAGGGACCAGTATGGGACAGGTATTTGGTAATACTAGTACCCAGTATATATACGTGTTAAAATGGAGATTGTATCTTAACATGTATTAAAAGCTTTAAACACAAAATGTTGTGTTATTCTCGGAGATATCAGTGTAGCTGAGGATTTTTAGTCATTTAACTACAATGTAATTGAAAATTCATATGGTGGATAAAATCTATCATTTCGTATATTTGCTTTGCCGCCATTTTTAGTTTGATCTACAGCATCAGCAGCTGGTTGATTTTCGTCCGTCTTTCGTCCTGCATGTTGTTCTTCACATCTTCATCAACACGATGGCCCAGTTGTTCAAAAGGATCTAAGGCTAAGCACAATTTAACATCAATTCTAAGATCATGATAAATCATTTTTGTAAAAAAAAAAATAATAAAAAAAATAACTTGACAAAATATTATGTAAATATAACCTTCACTAGTCTCTTCCTATGCCTGTCTATTTTAAGAAATACACACACAGTAAGTTTGAAGTAAAGTAGAAATGAGATTTTCACTAATCAAGTGATTAAGCTAATCATCTTTTGAACAACTGGGCCCAGGATGTATTTGTTGTGTGTTTAACCGTAACAGAGTAATTTTCCAGCAGATTTTGTCCTTGTCTGGGCGTGTCTAAAATCTTCTGCTGTCAGGTGTCTTTAACAAAAGATGATACAAATTTTAATGCATGTCTCTATCAATGAAAAGTTAATCATTGTACTCTCAGATTGTGATGCTTTTGGTGTATTTTGTCTCACGTCCTATTAACAGTCAGGGTCATTTCAAAGACGTGCCAGGTTTCGGAGGTGGAGGAAAGTCGGAGTACTCGGAGAAAAACAACCGGCCTACGGTCAGTACATGGCAACTGCCCCACGTGGGTTTCGAATTCGGTGGAGGGCTAGTAAGTGTCGGGACACCTTAACCACTCGGCCTTCGCGACCCCTTGTGATGCTCGACAGCGCGATAGGGAATTTCTGTGATCAATGGGCGCTCCTTTTTCCATAATAGGGTTAATTCTTTTCTTGGGCGTGTTGATATTTCGAATAAGAATGCATATGCATGTATTTTCCCTAGAGAGTGCCTTTCTCATGATAATTTTATCAATATGATGTTCGATTTTATTACACAGGCTGGGAGAGGTGAAACATATACATGTATACATTTGTAAACATCACTCTTAAGTTTTACTACAATGATGTTCAATTGCATGGCTGTCAATCATTTTTGCATTGAAAATCGAATGAGAGAAATGGGATTTTTGTTTTACGATCACGTGACTTCGGTATTGGACATAAAGGCGCGCAGGATTAATAGTTAATTAATGTTGCAATCAAAATTGGCTTAAAGTACTAGTTTTATCTTCTACAGGTGTCAGAGGGATAGAACGGTGACACTCAATTATGGATCATGGATTTTGTAGAATTGCACATTAACGAAAGGTCATCGCATAGTTACCCAAGGTCTCGGCAATGTTTAATGAAATATGGACAGTTTTGTTTACACTGTCCGGTCAGGATAATAGACCACTTTGTGTGGAGCCTGATCTGTGAGACTGGACAAAGGGAGTTATTGCTAACATTAATGGTATATGGATCGCTCTATAATCCCTAATAAGGAAAATGCATTAGAGAATCAAGTATGGACAATAGAACTGATTATATTGCTACTGTACTTTCTTTTTATTCCTTTTTCTATTTTATGGAATTCCGATATCTTCCATTGGTGAGTACTAAAATGGGATTGTATTTATGGGAGAGAGGGTGAGAGTGTTTCAACTGTAAACACATTTTCTCTGGGAGACAGAACGCCCGCAAGAGCCTAGATATACATAGATTATACTGTATATGTTATGAGAATATTTTATTGGGCGTAGTGTCAAATTTCAGATGAGTGATATCTACGGTATTGCAGTGTAGTCGTAAATATTTATACCAATATACCGCCTAGTAAAGTTTTGTATTGTTACCTCATCGCCAAAAGACATGCGTCAAATTACACGTGAAACATATAACACCGTCAACACACGTAAAATATATCACAGCGTCATCATACGTGAAATATACCACAGCGTCAACACACACGTGAAATATACAACAGCGTCAACACATACGTGGAATATATAACATCGCCAACACGCACGTGAAATATACAACACGGTCAACACGCACGTGAAATATATAACAGCGTCAACACACACGTGAAATATACAACAGCGTCAACACACGTGAAATATATCACAGCGTCATCACACGTGAAATATACCACAGCGTCAACACACACGTGAAATATACAACTAGCGTCAACACGCACGTGGAATATACAACATCGCCAACACGCACGTGAAATATACAACAGCGTCAACACACACGTGAAATATACAACATCG
Source organism: Pecten maximus (assembly GCF_902652985.1). Taxonomy (NCBI): domain Eukaryota; kingdom Metazoa; phylum Mollusca; class Bivalvia; order Pectinida; family Pectinidae; genus Pecten; species Pecten maximus. The sequence goes on from NC_047027.1 coordinate 21,640,962, forward strand.
CCAACACGCACGTGAAATATACAACAGGGTCAACACGCACGTGAAATATATAACAGCGTCAATACACGTGAAATACATCACAGCGTCATCACACGTGAAATATACCACAGCGTCAACACACGTGAAATGCATCACAGCGTCATCACGCACGTCAGAAATATAGAACAGCGTCAACACACACGTGAAATATTCCACAGCGTCAACCAAGTGAAATATACAACACCGTCAACACATGTGAAATATATCACAGCGTCATCACACGTGAAATATACCACAGCGTCAACACGCACGTGAAATATACAACAGTGTGAACACACACGTGCTTAATAATCGTGAAAGTCAAACATCGGTCCGGTCCATGAAAGATGATGTTTCTTCAGAGACGCCATTATAGAGATTGACATGCTATCCCAGTTAGTGAAGTTAATGCTATCCCAGTTATCCAAGTGAATGCTATATCTGTTAGTCAAGTTAATGCTATCCCAGTTAGTCAAATTAATTCTATCCCAGTCAGTCAAGTTAATGCTATCCCAGTTAGCCAAGTTAATGCTATCCCAGTTAGTCAAGTTAATGCTACCCCAGTTAGCCAAGTTAATGCTACCCCAGTTAGTCAAGTTATGCTACCCCAGTTAGTCAAGTTAATGCTATCCCAGTTAGTCAAGTTAATGTTATCCCAGTTAGTCAAGTTAACGGGCTAATCAGTCTGTCCAGCAGACAGCATACCATGCAGGTAGGGCGTAAAATGATCGTAAGAGGCGACTAAATTTGGGACCTCATTTTTCTCTTCTTTCTAGCAACTTTGTCCTTCCCGATGTCTCCCTTGACCCAGCCTCAATCTTGGCCATACGTAGAGCTTTGCCCCTGTGAGGATGGATGTTGGTTCTGTCTCGTGGTAATTTCTGTAATAGTAGTTTCTGTTCCTGTTAAACGCTCGGCATTTTGGGAGTGGGACGACTGGTTCGCCCGTTGTTAGTATAATGTGACTGAGTGGGTTGTCCTGCTGGCATTTTCGACAGTATGCTTCAGTGATGTAGGAATAAAGTCGGAATTTGTTCCGGATATCGCAAAGACTGCATCCTCCCAAATGCATTTCGCTCACAGGGGAGACCGTTCTTAAATGACCTTTACTGTTGATAGGACCTTCAACAATATTAAACCGACCAAGCAGATAGCACTAAGTATAAATAGTATATAGACTTCGGACAGAAACTTGAAATAGAACATCGTGATATCTCTGTGGACCGCGTAAAACGGGAACAGTAATAAGAGAACCATCAGACATGAAAACAGGAATTCATCGTCGTGGTATGCAAATTAGCTTCAAGGAATAAAAATCTGTTATTGATTCATTTTGATAGGAATAACAATTTAGATTTAAATTCCTCGACGGAATCCCGACCAATATTCAATTCCTGGGAGATTCAATGCTACATTACACATCCTGGCTCCAATCTGCACATGAATATTGGATTTTTCTTAACCATGACGGAGTTTTTGTGTTAGAGTTGCTTTAATTAATTTGGGTTTTGGAAACTGTGTATTAAGATACAAAGTGAAACATGCATTCTTTGCATAAAAGTCTCTACAAATAGAAAAAAATATACATGAACCTCCGATAACAATGATACAGCGTTTTATCCCGAGAAAGGTTTCATCGTCGATGACTTGGAAGCCTTTTATGTGTGCAATGTATAACATTAAAATGTAAATCAAATACAGAAGACACGGAATCAGCCTCTATATACTGGATGTCAAATATGGTGTAGTATTTGTCAATTGGAGGGAGCGTATGCTACTCTATAAAAATAATTATTTTTATTTTGTGTTTGTTTGTTTGTTGGGTTTTTTTTATTTTATTTTTTTTGGGGGGGTGGGGGGGGGTTGTTTTTTGTTTTTTGTTTATTTGTTTATTGGAGTTTTTTGGGTTTTTTTTTTTTTTTTTTATTGTAGATATTTCTTATCAATTGTGATTTTTTTGTCACCAAATTATATTAATCACGCTTGTTAGACCGTGTGATAACGCGCATAAGGGGTCTTACTGTCGGAGGAAACTGAAGTACCAGACGAAAACCCACGTGGTCGTGCATGCGATCGGGAGTCGAACCGCGATCGTCATGGTGAAATGTGAAACCGCTACCCACTGCGGCACTGAGATCGACATGGTTCCCTGTATACCTGTACAATGAAGTGCGTGTAATAAATGTAACAAAATTATTTCTTGACCGAACATTTTGGCACGTCTCTGTACATAAACTATAAATACTATACATGTACCGCTAAATCTAGCGGGTTACACATTATAATTCGTGTTTATAGGGTCTTTACCAACCAGATAGCATCCGCCTCAACTCTGGTGTTTTTTATGAAGCCGCAGCTGCCATTTCGGCGCTCACAGCAAGCACACGATTTGTCTTGTACTGCACTACCATCATCTCACTTACAGCTCTGTCGATTGGAACTCAGGAGAGTAAAGTATCTATGACACAACACAGCGCCCGTGCCGGGACTCGAGCTAGCGACCCTTATCACGTAGTTCTGCATCTTACCACTTGGCCACCGTGTCTCCAAAGGAAAGTCATTGTCTTTGGTGGCAGTGTACAGTAAAAATGCCCAAATCTGAAAAATATGGCACATGTTTTAGATATGTGAACATTGCCAGTTAGCCCTTCATATTACCTCTAATAAAGTATATACAAAAAAATGTATATTTGTAATCTTTACAACATTTGCAATTTTAATACAGCTCTGAAGGATAAGTAAACTTATTTTTTCTGTGATTTTTAGAGCTGTGAATACCATAGTAACAGCTTAAAAAAATTGCTAAAAAATTGCAAAATATTATGATATTTGACACAAAATGACACAATTCTCTTCACATTTTTTTTTCTGAAACCTATTTAAAATTAAATATCTCTATCCTAAAGACAAAATTAATCTTGTTTTGACATATGTTGTAAATCAAGTTTTCCTGCTATCTTACCTTTTCTGTGGGCTTCCATTTTTCGCTGTAGGCAAAACTAAAACATATTGAGGCAATGTTGATTTGTCAAGCTGGGCGGTACATGTTTGTTTAAGTATGGGGAGTAGCAATTTGAAGAATGGCCAAATTTTCACTTTGACATTGTGTTACGAGCACGTGTTTTAATTTTTTTTTTTTTTTTTTGCCAAGGCCGTTGATGTGTGAAATTTAGGCAGCGTTACACACCGGCATGTAAATATTCATCATAGCACTATTCAAATGTATAGAGGATATCTAACAGTGTCTTCAGTAATACCAAATATATTTCACGAGTGGGGCTAATATTTTGATATTTTTCACGAGTGCGCAGCACGAATGAAAAATATCAAAATATTAGCCGCACGAGTGAAATATATTTGGTATTACTGAAGACACTGTTAGATATTCTGTTTATTACATTTTTTATCAACGAAAAACCTACCCCGTATGCTAACTGAAAGTTTGCATACGTTTACCGCTTACATGTCTAGACATATAAGTCGGGCTTTCTGATTGGTCAATTATTTTGGTATTTTCTAATCATTAATTTGATTGGTCAAATCAGCAAAAATATCACTTTTATAGAATGAATAATTTTTGATATTTCACTGGTAAAAATGTAATAATTTGCGTTACTTTACCTGTCAGCGTTACACAATATTTATATTTTCCCTCTAAAATTGAATACGTATATACAGAACACAAGATGACGTCATCAACTTTGACATGCGTTACTTTTCTCCTCGTGTTATTGTTCCCCCTCCCTTATTTTTTCCAATTCATACCACCTAAACTCATTGTCTTCCAATTTGTGAACAAAATTGCTAAAAGCGCAACACAAACTAGACGCTTTAAGGACTGAAATAAAACGTTTATTCAACTATTGGCTCGAAAAGAAAATCAAAATTACAAAATTTCGATATTCCCATTTCAGGCCTATTAGACTTGGCTCTTGGTATTTTCTCGTTTAGAAGCGACTTTGAAGCGTTAATCCAGGAGGAAATCCTTTCAAATGCTCTCAGATTGCAAAGTAAGGTCTAATAGGGGAGGCACTAGTTGTTCTTAAAGGCTGTGTGGCGCTGTTTGATGGGACTAAACTTGTTATGATCGATGAAGGATTACATGTAATTATTGAGAAAATCGGCCCGCTAACTCGTGTATTAAACTCGATCACTTTGATTACAGAGAATGCAAAACATTACTGCTATAGGACATATTTCAAGAAAACTGGAACGGAAAACAAGTGTTAGTTGATGCCTTTTTTTCTTTTTCTTTTTTTTTTTCTTCTTTTTTTTCTTTTTTTAATGTTTAACTTTTACACAAGAAATTTAGATGACACCATGACGCGCCTACCTACATTACCATTTCACGTGAATGTCTTGCAGTCCATCATAATGTCACCGAAATGTCTTGTTACAGGCACGTTCCATGACATTTATCCCTTTCCATTATACTGAGAACGAAATGTCATTTTACAAGCACATTTACATGATATCTCGCTGCCCATTATAATGACACCTGATCTGGCCAGGTAAGTCTGTTCATGTCATTCAGTGCTGAGGGTAAAAACGAAAAAGAATGAACAGAGAGAGAAAATTCCAACTCAATATCGACAAAATGAGGACAAAACAAGGAGAATACGACCAGATGTTTCTAAAGGTTAAGCGTCCTCTTCTTCACCGACGACACCTACGGGATCTCAAGTCCTTTGACGACTTGGTGTATCACAAGTACTCTGGAAACGGAGCTTTTTCGGAAGTTTGTAATCAATTACAGTAGCCTGTTATGTTTGTGTGCTGAAATAACAGTGGGTTTATGAAAGTAGGCGAAATTTGGTAGCGTATAATGTTTGCGAAGTTTTATAATAAATAATATTTGTTTTATAATGCGCTATATGAGTTTTATTATGATTTTGATAATTTTTTTATAGAAAGGGGAAAACCCACGTGGTCGTGCAGTTAATTCCATACCTTTTCACGTCCGATCGGGGAAACGAACCTCTTCATCCTACGTGAAAGGCAAGTGTGTTTCCACTGTGTCACCCGACCGACCTATCTATATCAAAATGTATTGTATTACAAGTCTGAAGCACAGAAAATACAGAATACCAACAGTTACACTAATTCGTATTTCTAACTCAAATCGATAAAACAATGGTAATGACAGACCAATCGTCCCGGAAGAGCAAGCGTCTACCATTATATCGACAACATTCGGCATAAATATAAATCCAGAAAAAATACAGGTATATAACGTCCTGGAAATTAAATCGATACTCAAATATGTCTGTCATAGTAAAGTAATGCTGTAGCATGTACATTGGCACCTCGTTTCGTTAAAATTTACATTAAAATACATTTAGACAGCGTCACAAGGAGTTTCATCTTCAGAAAAGTAGTGACACATTCGACCACTCTGGGGTACAATCTCCCATCTGTCACCTTCAATTGAAGGCCGATGGAATGTGATACGGTAGGGAATAAAAATAATAAAAATGGAAATATACAATTTTGTGTGAAATTAACTTCCAAATAAATAACATCCTTAAACATCCCGGAACACGACAACCGGTAATATCATTTTTGAAAGAATTGACCAAATGATAATGCAATTAGATGAGCTACTGTTATTGGTGTTTGCAATGCAAAGGTCTCTGGACCTAGGGGATGTCAGTTAGGGAATTTGTCGTCCAGAAATGGTGTCTTCATTTCTACACTAAGCGTAAGGTCAGAGACACCATCTAACCTGTCCTACTGGTCCTATTTGATGTAACCGCTTACTCGCTATTCTATAGACTGTTCTTAATTTCAAAAGTTTATATGTCACAGTCGATTCGGTTTTTATAGTCCGTTTCAAATATCCAGAGTTAACCTGTCACAGTTGATTCGCCACTCAACAATCTGATTCTAAAATAGCATGACCATACATATCACAGTTGATTCGGATTTATATATTATAGTCTGTTTCTATTTTCAATAGTTGACATATCAGTGTTGATTCGCTACTCAACAATCTGATTCTAATATCAAGAGTTCACATGTCAAAGTGGGGCCGCGGTGGCCGAGTGGTTAAGGTGTCCCGACACTTTAACACTAGCCCTCCACCTCTGGGTTGCGAGTTCGAAACCTACGTGGGGCAGTTGCCAGGTACTGACCGTAGGTCGGTGGTTTTTCTCCGGGTACTCCGGCTTTCCTCCACCTCCAAACCTGGCACGTCTTTAATAGACCCTGGCTGTTAGTAGGACGTCAAACAAAAAACAAACAAACAAACATGTCAAAGCTGATCGGCAACTATATAGATTATTTCTAATATCAAGAGTATACTTGTCGCAGTTAATCCGCTATTCTATAGTCTGTTTCTAATATCAATAGTATACTTGTCACAGTTGATCCGCTATTGTATAATCTGTTTCTAATATCAATAGTATATTTGTCACAGTTGATCCGCTATTCTATAAACCTGATTTTAATATCAGTTGACTCTCTGCTCTAGTCTGTTCCTAATATCAACAGTTGACATGTCACAGTTGATTCGCTACTTTATAGTCTGTTTTTTTATATGAAAAATCAACCTGTCACACAGTTGATCACAGCTACTCGGTAGCCTATTTCTAATATGTCACAGTTGATTCGTTATCCTTGCCTGTTCTTAGTATAATGATTTGTTGGATTAATACATTAGGCGCCATTATTGATATATGAAAATACTTAGACCTAACCAGTATTATAAGGAATTCCCTTCTCTTTCCTACCAACCCCGCCGTTAAAATGGGGGACCGGAAGTCAGGTCATGAAATATTTAGAAAATTACATGCATAATATATTTTCATATATTTATATATAATAAATTATTAGTTTTGATTGTAATAACTACCTGGAGTGGGAAAGGTACCGCATATGGAAGAATATGACGCGTGCAGTTGATATACATATTAATTCGAGTCATTCACGAAACATCGGCCAATATTTCAGTGAAGTCCATGTTCATTTTATATGATAATCAACTGTACCACTTTGTATTGTAGGGCATATATCAATCCAAGCGTTTTATTGACTTCGATGTACCGTAAATCATGTCGAGCACGTGCACTTTGCTCGTGATTTATATTGGTGCAATCTCAATGTTTCTCAAGCTCCTCGGTGACATGGATTGATTATGGCCGTTTGACATTGTAAACCGGTAATCAATCAGAGCAAAGTCAATCTAGAAAAGTAATTCCACTTGAAGTTTGTTGCTTTTATTGGTGTAAACACTCGTTATACAGAGAAATCCTCTCTGCGTTGTGTTGTCGCCATTTTATTATTTTAAAAAAAGGCGAAATGCGATTCCCGTGCATCAAATGCATTTCTTGGCATTCCATAATCATACATTGTCACCGTTAACTTCGAATTTAATATATATATATTCATGATATTTAACCTGATGTTAAAATTCAACATGAATCATTCATAATGGCAGAAGTAAACCTGCTAACGTTAAACTATTTGAGAATAACTTAAGTGTTAATTTGCACATGCAATGAAATGGCATTGTATAAGTTGCAAAACGCATAGCTTACTCCGCTTGCTGCGAAAACACAATTTTATCAGAATTGCCATTTATTAATATTTTTGTTTAAACATTAAACTACATGTGTAACTATTATATAATATGATGAGCGGTTAGATGTTCATTTTCTTAAATGATAAGAAGTGCATGATAAAAGTTAGGAAATTCTTGTTAATTCTGAAATATAAAGGTAAACACAACCTTTTCTCAAAATTTGGTTTGTTTTGTTTAACGTCCTATTAACAGCCAGTGTCATTTAAGGACGTGCCAGGTTTTGGAGGTGGAGGAAAGCCGGAGTGCCCGACGAAAAACCCACCGGCCTACGGTCAGTACCAGGCAACTGCCCCACGGAGGTTTCGAACTCGCAATAAATGAATGAATAAATAAAATATGATTGAATAGATGAATGAATAAATAAATAAATAAATAAATTTGCGTTCAGTTATACTGATTCATATCATCATCGTGCAGAAAAAGGGTATGCAAAGTGCACATGCGCGATGTAGGAAAATTATCCAGATATCAACCTATCAGGTTCAGGTTCTTTTTTACTTTGATCATTACGACTCGCCAATAAACATTAAGCCATCAGTTGGGGTCTTACGTCACTGAGAGTGCAAATGAAAAAAACGATCTCGTGAGTCAAAAAGGACGAGAATTTACTAAGGTGACTTAGCAGAGCAAAGCGATGTAAGGGAATCGTAGGTCCATTCCTCTTTTGGAGCTGCTACCTCTCAGGTACGTTCAGACAGTTGATCTGGAAATTTCGACAATTCGTAAAAATAGTTCCAGTCACGTGAAAGTCGTGGTTTGGTTAGTTTTCTTAAACGTCCTATTTACAGCCAGAGTCATTTAAGGACGTGCCAGATTTTGGTTGAGGAAAACCGGAGTACCCGGAGAAATACCACTGACCTACGGTCAGTAGCAGGCGATTGTCCCACGTGGGTTTCGAACTTCTGCCCCAGAGGTGGAGGGCTAGTGATAAAGTGTCGGGACACCTTAACCACTCGGCCACCGCGGCCCCGATAATCATGGTGCCAGACACAACATCGAGGGTTGAACGGCGAAATTTTGGATATTCCAACAATTTCTCATACCAAGTGGTATAATTCTATAAATTCACATGAAAACTAATGCTTGAAAAAAGATATTTTACCGTTGAGTTATTATTGAGTATTATTTATATCATAGATTTTGCTATTTATAAAAAAAAAAATATGCATTTCCGGTGTGAATCTTTCCCATTTCCGGTTGAATAAATTGATATTTTCGTCTTTAGAGTTAAAAATTAATCTTTTTTTTCAAATTGTTTCATTACATGGCATGAAAAATGTACAAAATGCCAAACTAATGACTATTTTTTAGGCCTGGATTGAGATTGAAAGTGCTGTATCGCCACAATCAGGTTTAGAAGTGGCGACTGCGGCTTAGCCTTTCCTCTAAGTAATGGTATCTGTCGAGCACGATTAATACACTGTCTTCCTCTTCTCGCACAGTTTCTTCCGTCAACACGTTTACTCTCCTAATTGATCTGGTTTTCGGGGTCGGGGTCAGGGTTTTGTCATTTTTCTACAGGAATGTATTTCAAATTGAGGTTGGCTACTGGTCATATGGAAAAATAGAAGAGGCGATATCCGAATTCTCGTATCAGGCCAATAATGAATTTAACAGAAATGGAAGTTTTTCCACACCATGAAGCAATATTTGCATGGCCATCAGAAGTGCAAATTTGATTAATGTTCCCATGATGGTGTGGCGGATTTTACTGTCAGGCATCATAGCACCAGCATTAACAAGAACGGAAATTTTCCTCTGTGCAACACCGCTACGGTTCCGTCACACTCTGTCATTCCCAATGTTGAATAGCCTGCTAGGATTATCAATAACATTGTCAAAAAATCAAACACAAAATTCTTTCGACGATCCATGCTACTAGTTCGAAAATTAAATCTGAGACCAAAGTCTGGAGCAGAATTAAAGAAATACTGTAAAATGCATTTCCTTGATATCTATTGCAGAATATATCTTTAAATTACTGACTATTCTAGAGTTGTATGTCGTAAATAGAAGAATTTTGAGATGCAAATCACCAAGAAATATGGTTTTTAAAAATGCACAAAAACATTTCTTAAAAAGCTGCAGTTTTGAATTTACTGTCTAGCCAGTGCTATTTATTTTCGTTTTCATTTTCATGAGCCATCTAGCTTCAAAGATCTTTTTCGCATTATGTTTGCAATCGGGACTCTTCGGCACTTTCCGTAAACGAGAAAATACTATTCATACATATTCGTCTCGACAACAATATCAGACAACACTATCGTGTCATAGTGCCCATGTGTATAGCCAATCGGAAGTCAGTATTATGTCATGTGATATATTTATATTAACTTTTCGTTTACGGAAAGAGCCGAAGGTTCCCGATTGCATTCCTTCAATAATACATGTTATTATTATCATTTTGAGCTTTATATACCGTAATATCACATCAAGAGCTGTCTCAAAGCGAGTCCCGAATAATTTTCCGTTGTTAGTGAGCCTTAAGTAACCAGTCAATGTTTTTCTCTACTCCTTGGGAGCATTATATACAGCAGGAGCTGCCGTTTCAGCGCTAACAGCTTACACAAGACACTCATTGCACTGACCTACCACACGCTTAATGTACATCGTAGCCGAGTGGAACATAACGGAGTAAAGTTTCTTGTTCAAGGACATAACACAGCGCCCCTGCCGGGATTCGAACTAGTATCCCATGGGTCACGTTACTCTGCGTCCTACCATTGGACCATCGCATGCTCTTCGGAACACGTGATCATAACCGCCAGTTTGGCGGGAAACATTTAAAATAAGGGTACTCCTTTTACCTCGTCTGTGACAAGATGCACGTATAAAACCTCAAATATATCGCATGTTTTAACCAACGAAAATTATAGTTCGAATTCAAACATTCGTTTGCTAGGGAACTGGGTTTCATGTTCAAGGGCAGTAATTCTTCCCAAACATATATCAAATGGTCCATCTAAGGATTTCTTGAAAAAAACAAATCCGAAACAATTGTCGAACCACATTGTTTTCAGATACCATCACGTAGAACTTGTCAGGATAGCAGAAGAGAAGACAGCCTTAGATTTCAAAAATGTCATTCTCTCAATTCCCAGCTAAGGTAAATCACGTGACAACCAGACATGTTTGATCACGTGACAACCATTAATGTTTGATCACCTGACAATCATAATTGTTATACCCCTATAAAATAGTTTCTATATAAACTCTATTGACAAAAATGCCAATAAATGAACTGTTCCGTCGAGCGGTCCAAAGAACTGTTAAAATGTGCTGTTGGACCGGATTGACGTCACACCTACAATTCGTGACGTCAATGCGACGTCAATCCTCTTATCGTTTGGTAAACAAACATAATGGCGGAAGGCAGCACTCGATTTGCGGAAGCAACAGAGGATGAAATTCAGAAGATTTTGAACGACCGTGACAGCAAAAACACGAAAAACGTTATCAGAACTGCTGAAAATCTTCTACATGAATACTGTGAAGCAGTTGGATGTACAGTTGGATCGCCCCTTACCAATGTTACAGTTGACGAATTGTGTGAAATCCTACGGAAGTTCTACTGCGCTGCAAAGAAAAAAGACGACAGGATGTATGCTCAAAACTCCATGATATCTATAAGGTATGGGCTGCAAAAATCCTTTGAGAAGTCCCATGGCATCGACATAATCAACGACGTCAGATTTAAGACCGCCAATGACGTATTTTATGCCAGTATGGTAAAAATCAAGAAAGAGGGGATTGGCGAAGTGAAACACAAAGAAATCATAATGTTTTGAGTCATTGGGGTATAACAAAACAGTTATCGACTGGATTTTCGGGCAACAAATGACTTGTTGGACCCTCACACAAACTGTTGCCCTCGGCCTTCGGCCTCGGGCAACAGTTTGTCTTCGGGTTCAACAAATCATCTGTTGCCCTCAACCCCAGTCAACAACTGTATAATGTTTGATCACGTGACAATTATAAATGCTTGATTGATAAAAAATGTATAAAAAGCTTGAATAAACATGAAAACAGGATACAAGACCCACACAGGAAACCTAACCGAAAACAAATCTACAAGTTTCAAAAAGACAAAAATTCAAGGAAGATAATTCGAAAAACATTTGAAAAATATGGCGTCTATCGACACTAATCTGAAGGATGATGTTGAGAGATCCATGAAACATTACGATGATATGGGTAATGATATGAACCATTATGAAGATGTAGATGAAGATATCACTAAGAGAAAGGTTTAAAGGTTTGTTAAATGACAGATACTTATCCCCTCGCCTCAAAACGCTATCGAACCGAATCTTTAGCTATGTTTTTCTGGATAATTGGAATATTTAAACTATAATGCCACTATTTAAAGATGGGGTTAAATATAGCCAATAGTTATAGGGTTATTTCATAAGTAAGTTGTCTCGAAAAAAAGAGATTGGTTAAAATTGATACAGCCTATTCGACCCAGTACCTATTATTGAGGGTAAAAACTGCGTGTTAAAGTTTATTTTGTAAACGTGTTTCAACCACACATCCTATATCACCATCGGCAGCATCAATCAGGCATTATCGGAATTGGGATGTATCTATAAAACCAGAGGAGCCACATCCTATCTTGTATATCACACCGACAGGGATTCCCAGCCTCCTTCTGATTAAAAGCTCGGTAGTGTACCTAATCAGGTGTACTCGTGGACGTGTCACGCTGTGGTGTGACAGTTTCGCAATGACCGCCCCTAACTGTTGTTTTACAGGACGATTAAACTCTTACAAACACGGAATCAATCTTTGGAAAAAAAGACATTTTATTGGAGATAAAATAAAGAAAAACTGTATTAGTATACAAGTATTTCCTGTAATATTGATACATGTAGTTACGCTAAACGTGATGTAGATTTGTTATTGATTTATTTGTTATTTATTTATTTGTTTTTGTTTTTTATAATTATTTTTATTATAATTTTTTTTGTGTCTTGGTCACGTGCTGACGATACCTGCCTTACTTGTTACATAATGACTACTTGATGTCGTCTAATGTTAAAGTGCTTACGTTAAAACTATCAAAATTATACTTCGCAATGTCTATGGAACGAGGAGAAGTGCACGATGAGACTGACTGAGGCCGGATACCGGAGTAAGGGAGAAAAAAAACCAGCAATTGTGGTCGGGTAGGTGACCCCATACCCGTTTGTCGGTCTGATCGGGGAATTGACCATCGGCCACCCAGGTGCCATCAGTAAATATTGAATCAATTATTTTAATCTTGAAAAACGGAAACTGTATTTTCCCTCCCTTTCAGTAATCCTCGCCCTCTTTAATTATTCCCTTTTTGGAGACGTTTACCAGGAACCGACACCCATATAAAAACCCATGAGAAGTATCACTCTTTCAATACGTGAGCAAAGCGACACATCTCGACCTCCACAACCCTCCATCCACGTTATCTTTACAATGTACCAATAACAGAAAATGGGGAAATTGAACAGGTGACTATCAGAAAATGGTTGTAATTGATTAAAAAAATTCATAATCTATATTACATTGAAACCGACAACGAGAAAAGAAGAAGAAAAAATTCGACAAAGGATTTATTATATCCTTATAAACAAGAATGTGTAAAAAGTTACATCCATCTGAAAACGAATACTTAAGGGGCATCTAAACAGCAAATCCAGTCAAAACATTGATATTTTACAGGCCTATAAATCCCTATTATGGTGCAATGTCACAGAAGTAACATGATGAACTTTTAGTATGTATCATGGCAAACCGTGGGACTTGCTATTGACATGTAATTTGTTAAGCTGTTTGTAAATTTCAACAAAACGTAAGAAAAATGCATGTTTCAGGGGGACATAATTAACTCATTTGTATCCCATATATTACACCAACTTGCCATGTCGTTTTGCTCACAAGTGTCTAAAGCACAAAATAGGAGCATTGTTTTGACCAGCCTTGACGTTATTATATGTATAAACGCTGTTTTTATTTTGACCTTGAATTGCAAATGGCGGTCGTGAATGATATCACACAAATATGGCATATTAGGAGGTATTTAAAACATCAAACATGCTCTTATTAGACAATATAAAGTATTCTTAGCCTATTTCTGAAAAAGGCTCCAAACTCACCATTTTAACAAATTGACTTCAAAATGTTCGTGTTACTATGATAAGATGTCTTAAAAATACGATATAGGAGTATTGTTATTAACTGAAATGCCCCCCTTTAAGCCATATTTGTGTAATATTATTCTCAGCCGCCATTTGCATTTCAAGGTCAAAACAAAATAAGTATTTATACGTACATACAGTAATATTTGGTCAAACAAATGCTCCTACCCTGTGCTATAGACACTTGTGAACATAACAGCATGGCTATTTTTCAGGTTTGATAATTTCCGTGACTTAGAATTATTCCATGCTACATCTTACCACAAAGTTACTCTATAGAAGAAACTGGTAGCATCTATAGCATATTATTGGTGATTGTAAGAAGCTACATGTCCAAACAAACATTTTGGTATATTACATCACATTTTTTGTGCAAATCTTTAGGTATTTATTCGTATTTGAAATTCAACACTATTCTGCTATATAGATGACCCATAAATATCTCAAAACTGCCGACATGTAGCCTGGAGGTCACTTTGCACGTGCTTTACCAGGTAAGCGTTTACATGATGCAGATTATAACGAACACTACCACAGAGTAAAATTGTCAAGCGCTTTAATGACAACGAGAAGCCATGATATGTACGTAAAGGAATGGATGAACTTCTTGAGATCTATTCAGTATTTACCGATGATCATTTGTGTTCTAATTTCATTTGTAAGAGGAATTTGGAAGAGAGCTGAGAAGTACTGATGATCTTCACTAGTCTATAAAGACCTCAGGTAAGTGAGTAAGTATTCACGTGATCGACCAGGTAACCCGATGTACAGATGTATACAATGTACAACCAGATGACTACAGGTGTGTCTGTGTTACTGTGACAATTTCACGGGCTCTAGGGGGTCAGATCCGGATATGCGTCTCCAAACAGAGCACAAACAAAAATGTCGGCACTTCCTTTGTTTCGATGACTGGGACATACAGGAAACATGGGGGATATCTCAAAAACGATTTCTGAATACTGAAATTTTGTTTACTTTTGTTTAATCTCAATTGGAAGCTTTTAAACTTGCACTGTCAGATTTGATTAAAATAATAACAATCACGATTAACTTATAACTGAACCAGAAGACGCTTATACCTCTGGAACCCTTGGACCAGTATTCATGAAACCGTACTGATACTCAAAAACACATTTCATACTCAGGTCCAAGTACTTTTGCTGATAAATCGGATATCTGAATATAAGTTTTTCAATGATTTGAAGTAATGTCTAAAAGACTTTGATTAAGATGTAATTTTCGATGTTTAGCTTTTTCTTTCTATCTGCTATTTCACGATTTAAGCGAGTTTTAAAAAAGTTCGGATGATAATATATTTCATGTTTGAGCATGGAATAGGTTTGATGAATGAGCTGAGCTTATCCTCCTGGTACAAATGACCGCCATGTAAAGTTTGTATTAGTATTTTACCACCGTATTGTCGATTTAGAGTTTGAATTCCAGTTTCGTTTTAATGTCTGCATTTTTTATTCGTGAGATAGAGAACGGTTAAACTGACTCGTGGTCCCTCGCTGATTGTAACAACGCAAGACAGTTTTAGAAAAATCACATTGTCTGGGTCTTTAAACAGGAGTCCTCAAACACACATTTGTCAGCCCGTTTGTTTGGAAATGTCCGCCGGGCACATTTTTGGTTCACTGAAGTTGTTATTTTCATATAAATCTCGAAAGCCAAAAGTCCTTAACGGATAGGATATTAAACCGAATTCTCTGGAGGGGAAAATAAGGGGAATACAAATTTACTTGTGAGGCTAATAACGAAACAAATTACAAATCTTCTCCAATCACTATACACGACAGCTTTCAATAGCGTAACGGACTTACTTTCATACTCTTCACTGATTGGCCATTATTTACTCACACAGCGCATGTGCAGGGACTAGTTATCTTAAAATTTAGGATTATAACTATATTACGTTAACAGTCCCTGAACATAACAAATGGTATTGTTTGCCAAATTACTGACATTTTGTTCTAAGTTGAATCTGATATTTATTTTTTTAAACTTATATGAAGCTAACCGGGAGAGAGTGTTTTCGCTGTCCATTTCCAAGTCTTCATTTCGGCTAATCACAGCAGCTCGATTACATTACATGATTGCTATTTGCTGATGCGATTATTATGATTTTTGGGTTCACAGGAATATAGGGTTTTCGCTCCTGATTCGAAGACGATATCACATACCTTTAAAATTAGCGGTTGAGTTATCTTCGTCTTAAGAATACTGCATTATCAACGACTTAAAACAAATGTTACCCTCGCATTTAACTGAATTTTAAATTAGGATCATCTTTATCTCCCGATCATCCTCATTAACAAGTCCTAATCCCTTTCCATTGCCCGGTCCTGATTCCATGTCATTTCCTGCTTAACATTCATCCTTATTTCCTGGTCCTTATTTATCCTCATTTTACGACCCGGATCCATCCTAATTTCTCCGACCCTGATTCATCCTCATTAAGGGCTCACCCAACTAAATAATTTACTGTATACTATCACTTATCATTTTAGTTAATAACTTTAATATTTGAAGTTCAACACCTTCGGCAACTGCCTACATTCACAGATATATACCTTGCCAAGGCTACAAAATTAATTTTTGACAGTTTTAATGGCATATTTCCATGTCACGGTCATCTGTTCATTAAAATTCCTCTGTAGCCCAGAACTCACTTTTACATAGGAACTACAAACACGTGAAACACTTGTTCATTGGCTTATTTAGTTGTGTAAGTCCTTAACGATCCGAAGTCATCATAATTTCTTGATCCGGATCATTCCACATTTTTCCCGACCCGGATTCATCCTAATTTTCCGACCCCGATTCATCCTAAATTCCTGACCCGGATTCATCCTAATTTCCGGACCCGGATTTCTCCTTAATCCCCGACCCGGATTTATTCCTATTTCCCGCCCAGGAGTCATCCTCATTCTCCGGCCCGGATTCATCATAATTCCCGACCCAAATTCTTTCCAATTTCCCGACCCCGATTCATCCTAATTCCCGACCCAAATTCTTTCCAATTTCCCGACCCCGTTTCATCATAATTTCCCAGTACGGAGTCATCCTCATTCTCCGGTCCGGATTCATACTCATTTCCCAGGCCTAATCCCTTGCCTTTCCCCGATCCAGATTTCATTATCACGTCCCGTCTCTCACTCTACCTTAATTCCCGACCCGAATTTATCCTTATTTTCCGACCCCGATTCCTTGGTCCTAATCCATCCCTTGTCTTTTCCTGGGTATGATTAAAATAAAGTGGTTTTGAATTTTTTTGACTTTTTTTTTTTTTTTATAGGAAAAAAACATCGACATCGCGGTCATCCAGTGTATATATAACATAGATAAAATACACGGCAATTCCAATATAGAAAATCTTAGTTCTGGAAACGGAATGATAAGCGCCATTATAGTACGTAAGCCCTGTAGCAGATTGAGCTCTTGTGATTCATTAAACGGCATCAAATCTTCAATATTGGAATTTTTGAAATGGCAGACAATTTGATTTGACAGCATGAATGTACCTAACTCGTTACTAAATGGAACAGCGATCTGTAATGATGTACTATTGTGTCCTTTTTTCTCAAGTTTGAAGTAAATTGACATTCATAGAAAGGATTGGTATCACAAATCGAGGGAGTTATTGAACTTCTGACTTGGGGCTACCTCTGCACTGTGTCTCCCTGTGAAGTGAATACCTCTTCCGTGTCGGAGAACAATTCGATTTGCATTGACTTATTCCAGTAAATCAAGTCTCGATACAGATCGCGAAAACCCGCACTTTAAAATAACGACGAGCGTTTGTGACATTGGATTACAGATTTAAACGGTCTGGATGGTGCCCGGATGTTGCATGGTGTTTGCTGTTCCTGAGTGGCAGGGCGACCTCTACCGGAGAGGGTCATTTGGACCGGTAGATTAATGTTTAGGGTGCAGGGGTACTCTACACTAAGCTTCGGATTTAATTGTCATGAGATTTGGCATTGATAGAATTCACGAATCGAATAAACAATTAAGAATGTGTTGCCAATAAAACAAAACAACTGTCTTTATGTAGCCGAGCCATGCTTACTTGACATTATCAGAAGATAGCAGAGGAACGGAGATTAAAAAAAAAGTAAATCCAGTTTTCTAATTTCTCGTGTAATGCATTGCATTACAAATGTCAAGCGAATTATTTGCGTAGACGGCTTACAGGATATGAACAAAAAATATTGTAAATACATTTGTCATACCGATACAATGCAATTGATGGTTTTCCTTAGTGGGATTGGACGGTTCCTTTGTGGGACCTGACGTTTCCTTGGCGAGAACTGACGTTTTCGTGGCGAGAACTGATGTTTCCGTGGCGAGAACTGACGTTTTCGTTGCAAGGCCCGACGTTTCTTTGGCGATACCGGAAGTTTCCGTGGCTGGACCTTACATGTCTTTGGCGGGGCCTGACGTTTCCGTGGCTGGACATTACATTGCTTTTGTCGGGGCCCGACGTTTCCGTTGCGAGAGCTGACGTTTCAGTTGCGAGAACTGATGTTTCCATTGTGGGACCCGACGTTTCCGAGGCGAGAAATGAGAATTTTATATAATAACTTATAGTGGCATTCGTTTAATACTTGTATATAGAGTAAAAGTCGGCCATCATATCATCACTGCTTATTTTAACATTGCGCTATATTTTCCAAAAATTTCACATCATCAACATAGTGGTTAGAATTGTACATATCATCCCTGTAAGATGCGACTTAATTTTAGATATCCGTCCCTTCTCCTTTATATATTCTTAATGTCCCTATTGACACTACCTCACATTCGACCTTTAGAATTGAGAGCTTGTCAAAACAATGAATGCTATCGTATATGTTCCCGGCTATGCCATGGTATACCCGAGTCATTAAAATCGGTAGCTGATGTTCCTGCTTGATGCTCAGCAATGAATTGAAGCACCTGGAAAATAACTGACCAATTCCGTTATCATAATGGACCAATGAGAAATATCATATCGATGAACCTGGCATGACATTTCAGTGGCACCACACTATAAAGTGGCCATAGGTATAGCCTTGTCCAAGAAACAACATGACTTTCAGTTGACGTTTTCAAATAGCAGAAATCAAATTAAGAATCTGAAGGCACAGAATATATGGCATGCCAAATAAGAACGTCTTTGAAGACATAAGAGCCAAGACGATGTTCAGTGTAACAAAGGCATATTGTGACCTGTTGTGTTGAAATTATGTTATAACAGCAATCAAAATATTACCAAACCCCGTTATAACGTCAAAATCTATCCAGAGAAATTGTGACGATATGAAAAGCTTTCGGTGTAAATCATTTAGTTTCACACGGTAAAAAGTCGAAATCAACAACTTGTACTGCGCGTGCTGCCGTTCTATTCAGGTCACGTTCTACAAATGTACGGATTGCGCCTGAGAAAACATTAACCAGTCTTCGCTCCCTGATCACACTTCGTCATGCTAGGCCCGACACCACCGCACTATATTATAACACGCTGATCGTGACCAATTTACTTCTCTCAGCTTTATTATTGATTTTCTGCTTTTAATTTTTTATTATATTTTTTTCCTGTTTTAATAAACATATGAGAGAGAGAGAGAGTAAATGATTGGCTAGGTTATCAAGGTAAGCCATGCAGAATGTTTTTTTTTTTTTTTTTCGTCTTTCTATATCAATCTTCTTATTTCAGTGCAGTTTTACTGTCAGCATTAAGAGCTTTATATTGATATACAACCTACTTTATATAGAATGTATATACTACCATATACAACCATCAATTGGGCCATGATACCATCATTATGACGTACTAGATCCTAGACTGCCGTATACATGATATACAGTCAATAAGACAATGTACCGTGCTGGCTCAAGCGAACAATATAATACTTACTACTGCTGAAACAATTCCTCACTAAATTCCGACTGGGGCCGCGATAACACCGTCAGTTAGAGCTCCAGACCACGTATCCTCCATACCCGTTTTAGTTTGTGTTTCTAGGGAAACGGGCCAGTCTGTGCTGTCATGGTTGGGTTCTTGGGCAAGACATTTTTACCCTTATAGGTCTTGATGGCATCCCACGGACCTTCCGTATGTTGACCAGTGAGGTTGTCACCAACTACTACAAGGGGACCCCGCCACAAAATTACCCTGGCTACATGTGGTGACAGTAAATGGAAAGCAATCCGCTCACTAAATGAGGAGCCGTTTGCTAACGGAACATTGAGGACTTCTAGTGGTATAGAACGACTGGAAAAGGGTATGTTCGTAGTAGCTTATGAGCACCTCACTAAAGATCATAGGACGGCCAGATGCGTAATATCCAGAGCAATTTGAGTAAAGTGTCTCGCCATAGGAAACAACCACGACCATACTGGATGGACAATAATCCCAACTTTCAGAGCAATACCAACCCACACCCCCAACCCCATGTCACCCCAGAGAGTGATCAAACCACGTACGTTTGACAGTCACCTGTGACTGCACTAGTACAACATTTATCATATATCCCTGACTTGTCCCATAAGAAAATGACGTCACTACATGAAGCGGTATGTCTTCGTAGTTTTCTACTTTGGGGTCAGAGACCATCTCTTTTTCTTTCTTTCTTTCTTTCTTTCTTTCTTTCTTTCTTTCTTTCTTTCTTATCTAACCTTTTCCCCCTGTTTATTCTTCTTTTCTGCTGTTGATACCCCCTAGATACCGTTCCACATCATGACCTCATTTGGAACTATTCTTTTTTAATATGTGATATGAAGTCAGACGTGTCTTTGGCTTTTTGATATGCCTGGTAGTTCTACTGTTACCACCCAAGTTCTCATCCTCAGAATAATGTCTTGTAACCCTGTATTTCACCTAAAGCATTCGTCCATGTAGTAGAAGACGCTCACTCTCTCGAAACACCTGGTCTTATTATCCTTGTAATTACAGGAGTCTCAATGCAAATCTATATTTTTTGTTCAGTTGTAGATCTCATTTTATCGATTTTGAGTAGAATTACGCTTTAATAAAAAAAATCTAAATTGTTAAATGGATGATAAAAATTAAAAAGAAAAATTGAAAACGTAATTTTCTCATGAAATAGATTCTATATGACTGTTTCGCCTTTCCACTGATACAGTATAAGCAATCGACATCCATCTTTGAAGATATTGAATTTGACCCCGCAGACGAAATTGACATTTGACCCCTTTGAAATACATTCTGTATGTTGGTTTTGATGCATGTGTTGCTGATAATTACGCTACTTTACACCGAAGCATAACACCGTTATTGATTAGGAGCTCTACTACCGTGTTCATTGATCAACAACCTCTGCTTGCACGTAACAATAAAGCGTGCTTGTCACACAGAATTCCATCGCATCATTTGAATGTTTGAATGCTTTGACATGTCTCCAAGGACAACAGCGGTAATGATTTTGTACCGTTGCGTGATGGAAGGACACATAAAAAATCTATATTAATTTCTTGATAGATTTTGATATTAGAGAAAATATCAATGGCAGCGTATTTTCATGAATCATTGGGATCAGACTCGCAACACTTGTAACCAGATATGACAAGTCGTCGCTGTAGACTGTGCTCTATGACATCACACTCGTACAATGTATGATGGCGTTCTCAGTGATGGTATTCAGGTCTCATGCAACTTAAGTCCTCAATATACCCTTCTTTTAAGAGTAAACACCGTTGGCTGTAATATTTGTTATATTTAAATTAACCAATAAAACAAAATCATGGATTCAGAGATGTAAATCAGAAGAAAAAAATTACACTACATTTTTTTAATGTTAGAGATTATCATATGGTGCGCATGTTGTAATACAATTGCACAATGTTTTCTAACAACTGACCATGAACTAGTAAATCTTCCTGTTTGCTCCGATATTTATCCACAATAAGGTATCATAAAATACCTGTCGAATTGGTAACGTTTATAATCAATATAATTGAATTGTTTTCTGATTGATTGATTGATTGTTCAATTGATTGATTGATTGTTAAATTGATTGATTGATTGATTGATTGATTGATTGATTGATATAGTTGTGGAAGATATACATGTATAATATAAGGATTATAACACGTTTCCACCAGGGACATACATAGATCCATAAATTACGTAAAGCGGAGTTTTCACTGGCGAAAATTCAATAAACCAAATCATTGAAGCTCAATTGTAAAAAAAAAAATAACACGACTGGCTAGCACAACCTATAAATAATGTCATCACGAGTTTTCAGCGATCGAACATCAACATACGAAACCGCGTCAGCTAGGTTATTATATAACCCGAGCGGGGTAACCAACTGTCTGCTTATAAGATACAACTTAAAAGTGGATAATGTTTTCTGCAAGCCTTCTCTAGATTACCTGTTGTACCTCCATTTTGTTTTCTTTTCGGAAGTGTCCCCGTCACTTCCGTTAAGCATTTCACCAGGTCACGTGGCCAGCGGAGTATCATGCTGTCATTGACAATATAATCGTATTGTATGCAAACACGCACGTGAAAACCGATATTATCAGGCTTACTTCATCCGCCATCTTACTACTCACTCCGTTCGATTCGGTTAATAGAGTGTCATGGTTCTCCTCCTCAACCACAGTAACAGCAAGTCGAGTGCCGCCTGAGGTGTCTCGTATATGATTGCGCATGCGCGATATTCATTTCGGGTTACCAAATCGAATGTAGTCTAAACTGGTCCTTGTAACCAAACCTCGGTTTGGTTTCGTAAGGTTACACAATGGCAATAGTTGCCTATTTATTGATAGTAACCTGATTTGAAATATCTCACCGAATGTAAAGACGACATCTCACTTTGTTTACTGTTGAATATTGCTTGGTACATTATAATGAAGAAATACTACATCTGAAGCAGTTATAGTAGAAACCAGTGTAATATTATTTATTAATCGATAATGGGAATAAAAAATGAAAAAAAAATGTTGTAATTATTTCAATTGACGTCCAAAGCAAATATGAATGGCATTAATATGACATTAAGCTGCACATATACCAAGCGACAAACTAAAAGTTCTGAACTATTGTGTAATGCAATACATTTGAATAAAGTATCCAACGTGTTGAATTCACAAGTACCCTGTAATAGTTTAGAACATATGCTAATCAGGTCATTCAGTATTTCCCCTGGGCAGATATGGGTATTTTTTATCTTATTTATGCGCGTGTAATTACATTTAATTTTGTTGTCAATCCATGCACATGATATGCACATGTAATACACTTGCAGATTCGTCTGCAAGTTTGTGAGTCATAAATAAATTCCGAAACAGACGTTGAAATATTGCCAAACGCAGGCATTGAAAACACGCAGACGACAAAGACATTCAGGACATTCAAACATTGACAGTGCACGGATGTTCAAAGCATGGAAAGGACACAGACATTCAAACGTTGAGAGGACACAGACGCTATTTTTGCTAATTACCCTTATCTGACCTTGCACAAGATTTGCATCGGTAACGCTGATAGTCTCGCATGCATGATCCAAATGCTCTGTAATTTGATTCAAAGTGAATATTACTGATAAAAAATATCGCTAAATCGATAATTTCTCTACAATATTTCAGTTCTAACTATCTGCTGTAAAACTCTGATGAGAATAATAATAATAATCATAAAATGATCAAAATATCTTCATAATGAATTCTTTTGTTCAGGGGATCCCCGATGGACAAACTGTGGTAACAGACAGATCTCTCTTTTTTATTTATTATCGAATGCTCTTATCTTTCATTGTCTCCCCTTTATCGATTATAGACGGCGCTTCATCACATTACATCTATTCGCGTTCTGCATCACTTTACCAATGCACGTGCATCGTTTGTACTGCAACGCAACAACCCACTTTAAAACAAATATTCATTTTGATGATATAATTTACGATTTATATGTAAATTACCAGACTCGTATTTCAATGGACATTCTGATATTATTACGCGATCAGTTTG
Source organism: Pecten maximus (assembly GCF_902652985.1). Taxonomy (NCBI): domain Eukaryota; kingdom Metazoa; phylum Mollusca; class Bivalvia; order Pectinida; family Pectinidae; genus Pecten; species Pecten maximus. The sequence goes on from NC_047027.1 coordinate 21,664,722, forward strand.
ATAATTTTTTTACCGATGCGCCTGCATTGCATATTGAATGCATGTGAACCAGGCATGCGTTATATCAGATGTCTTGTGAATTGTCAATAATTCAAATACGTGGTGCTCTCCTTAGAGACGGCTAGTTAGCACGTTGTCAGAACGATATGATCCCGTATAGGATACACCATTTACTGGTTATGATATTTCAGAGAGATGACACTTTAAAATGTCCTCCGAGCGACCCTATCGGACATGATTTCCATTGGATCTTATCTGTCTCGTGGACGCAGAGGTCATAAAAAATCAAGACATTACAGACGACCTTAAGATAAACCACGTGATTCGTTATTTTTATGAGTTTCGTCGTCTTAAACCTGATCACCAAGGGGAGATAACTGGAGCGGTTTTAATAAACAGATGTTCAACATATTGACAGATAATATTTTCGATACGTGTTCTCATTGGCGAGGTGTCTCATCCGATGAATTTTCTAAGCATTCTTATTTCTATTTTCAACTTTACCTGATGTGAAACTTAAAAGATAATGTTTCGTGTTGATGTCTTGAATATTCGACACAATCAAATGCATATGCTTCAAAGCTGTGTGTTCGAATCCCGCTTTTTGAGACCCGCTTAACAGGTTAAGTTAATGCAATTTTTGTATACATAGACCTTCATCCGTATTGTTTTTGACGGGACAGATAGACTGTGTGATTCCAGATTTTACATCACAGTAATGTCTGCCCATACTTTTCTATGGAGACCAACCGTCTATATCAACCTTATCTGTAGCAGATTCTTCCACACAACCACTCCAAATGTCAGACTGGAGTTTTCTCTAACCATGTACATACATAACGATCACGCTGTACAACAAGCCATATACTATAGGACAAGAAACCCCAGGGAATCTTAATTAAATAAGCTGAATATAGGGGGCATGTGGTTAGAATCGCCGGACGGCTTCGCCCCACAACAAACCGGAAGTGAGGTTTAGGAGCATTGGCAGCTCATCATTCATCCTTGTCGAGTGGCTAGCTGGTTTGTAACAGGTTGCTCCGGTGTCGTTCCTTGTTCAATCGCTGCTGGTCACCCCAGATGTGGCTATGATCAATGCTAATAGCCTTCGTACCATACTGTGTAGGGCTCGACATGTAGAAATATCCGGATACTGGCAGTTCCGGTTGAATTTCTGCTTACCGGAAGAATAATGGTTGTTTGATCGAAGATTAAATTAAGTTCTCATATCACAAACATAATAAGTATTACGCAAGAATAAATATTAGTTTAATGAACTGATAAGCGATTTATTCATTTATGTATTTATTTATTTATTTTTATTTTTATTTATTAACTGATGTGTGGGACTGTGCAAAAACATAATAAAAAAGGAATATCAAGTGAAGATATGAATTATGAAGTTATACAGTACATTGTACATACATACTCATAACTTTACCACACAGATGTTTTGTCATTCTAGGACTTGTCTATGATGTTTGGAACTAAAACTTTGGAAATCCCAAAGATGGCATAGGGAAATCTTGAGGAGGTGTGGATCACTAACCACCCAAATAAGGACATATTGCTCTGGATATGGTATATCTTTTCTGTTGGAATACTCTTCAATATCAGAGACAAATTATAAGGTTTGAGTAAAATTGGTCCCGGCAATGACAATGACAAGGCAATTGTTTACTCCCATAAACAGTACGGTGCAGAGAATATGAACATTAACAAATGGATAACAATAATTCAAGGTAAAACAGGATGGACATCAGTATTGTGGATAAATTATCTCATTTATATCAATAATACATGTATCCAATGAAATAAGTTCATTTTGAATTATGCAATTGAATAATGTATGAAATTTAAATGTATTTGGTCTATCATAATACTATCTAGATATATATTTCCTGGAAGTTTTATAGATAAAAACAACTTCCATGTGGTCTTTCTTTATGAAAGACAAGACACGATTGAAATTGATGGGTTTGTTATTTTGGCAGGTATATCATACATTTTGGAATATATTAAGATGACTGGTAGTCTGTGAGAGTAGATAGTGATATAACGTCTCAATCTGTATATCTTAAAACTTTTCGATCTGTGACCGGCTACATTTTGAATGATAACATGACTCAGTGGTGTACAATACATATCTACTCTATAAGACACTCTCACATTTTTTCATTTCTCAGCCCCAATCGGCTGCCAAGCTTACTGCTATACTGAGAGAGTGAAATGAATGAAAGTAACTCTTGTCGATTGTTCATCGGGGTTGGGGGAGAGGGGGTTTGGGGAGAGGGGTTTTTGGTTTGGGTGTTGGGGGTTGGGTGGTTAGGGGTTAGGGGGTTGGGGTTGGGGGTAGGGGAAGGGGGGGATTAAAAAACCTCTTACAGGAACAATGGAATTTTGCCCAAGAACCGATTTGACCCTTAAAGGCAACCCATGATGTATGTTTAAGAAGCAAAAGGTCTCGAGGGCCTGTACTATGTTCGGCTAAGTGTTGCCCACCAGAGGCTAACTTTCGTGTAATATTATTTTGTGTATGATGATGGTTAAATATTGTGAAAACGGTGACACAATTAGTAACCGGAAGTCAAAATTTTGTATGACTAAATACAATGAGTATTCAATTTGACTCGACTTGATTCCATTGGGCTATGTTAAGGGTTTCATAAATAACTCAAAACCACACCCAACACATTTATCATAATGGATCAAAGTGTCATCTGTGGAGATTCTCGATTTGATCTTTCTAACGAAATTGGATGTTTGTCAACATATTTGCATTCCATGCATGTTGAACATGACCATGCTATATTTGACTTATATATATAAATTATATATGTATAAAACAAATGTGCTCAATTATATCTGAAATATGCGTGTATCATAACCGCAAACTGGTTTTTTGACTTCCATACAGGAATTTGAAGAAAAAAATCTAAAAAGAACACATTGCAGTATGCAGGAAACTGGTTTTTTTTTGAGAATGCAAAACATCTATTGTTTTGTTTAATAATTAGCTACGAACGTGGTCCCCATAATTATTGGATTTTTCTAAAAATAGATCTTCCAGCAATTTGACAATTAGATGACAATTTTTTCGGTTCCTGATTTTTATGAAATTTTCATCATCATCTCTCAACATTGTGATCCAAATAATTACAAAATATTGTCAGTGTGCAAGCACCGGAAGTTGGTGTAACATGTCAATGAAGACTTGACAAGTTGAAATTGTACATATAAATTTTGAAATGTTTGTAATTGAGATTGCATAACTCAAGTAATTCACAACATCTAGCTACATAGACGTGCTCAAAATAAACAGCGACCTTTACTGATGACTATATGAATAGATTTGAAAATAAATTACTTTTGTTTTTATTTTGAACAAGGTCTTGTAATTATGATTTTTTTTCTAAAATTAGACCTTCCCATAATTTGATGTCTGCATGACTACCGATACCCGATTTTTCTAACAATTTTAAAATGATTACTCACCATAATATGTAAAATAATCACAAGCTATTTTGGTGTACAAGAACCGGAAGTGGTTGCATTGATTTGGCAAAATATTAACATAGCTAGGAATGCGCCTCTGAATTTGAACATGTTTTGTTTTAAGATTTTGCTTCACATATTTGAGTTCATAATTTGCAGTAAAGCATACTCTTGAAGAATATAAGATGATTTGACATCATACAGCATTGTTTTAATTGTTTCTGGAGAAAAATCTTAACCCTTTCCTACACCTAGTGTGCATCACTAAGTAGGCCATACTACCACAGGCCCCTGGGACCTTTTGGGTTTTTTAACGTTCAAAATTGGTTGTCTCAAATGTTGCTACAAATAACACCAGGTATTGGTCAAATGTTTTTCATGTAATAACTCCCGTCCCAAAAATCCACATCCAGCTAACCCCCTACCACCAAACTCCTCACCCCAGTAATCTTCCGTCCCCAAAAGTCTCCATCCTCCTCCATTTCCCCATTTCCATCCCTAACACCAGCCACTATTCCTACTACCCTCTCCCCTCAGCCCAGCAGCCCATCCTTCACAGAACCTTTGTTTGGTGAAGAAGGACGTTTAACACCATGCAATGCTAAATCGTATTATGCTGTTACCGCTGACGTCACACAGTTCGTCGAGATGAGACTTGCATGTTTATGACCGCAATTGTCCACAGGAAAAATAAAACAGGATTAGAAATAAAATGCAAAAGACATTAGTCTTCTTTGTGAGTGGTGCATTCTATCCAAACGTGACAGCGACCCAGACACTGGAACTTCCTTCCTATAGAGAGACATTATACACAAGCTTTACCAAGACCAAGAGCAGAATTGTATAATCTCTCGAATCTTTCCAGACAGAACAGAAAGAACTTTGGCCCGAGGTTAAATACGCTTCCTAGACATTATACTGATATTGTCGCCATATAACCGACTCTATACAAATAATTTTCTATGGTTGAGCCATTTAATTCTATTTGCAGCCGACCAGACCCAGAGGAAAATAGAATTCATGAAAAAATATTCCAAGATAATGAACGAATTCGGAAAATAACTTACATGATGTCACAAGATCAGAAGGTTATTCTTGTTTTTTTTTTTTTTTTTTTTCATTTTGTTTGAAAGTGTCGTTGGAATAAGTTTTATTACAAAAATATCAGAAAATCTTCCTGATTACAACACTTTAATGTGACTTTTGTTTAGATGGTAATACATTTCACTCAACTGCAATGACTTCTTAAAGGCTGCTCACCATGTTGTCCCGGCAAATGGTTGTTCATATATATCTAATATTTCAAATTGTATAGTTTCTGCCCAGATTTCAGTTTAATCAATATTTCTTCAAACTTGCAGTACAGTGCAAGTTAAAAAGCTTTCAGTTTGAAATTTTTTTTATATAAATACATATTTTTTCTAAATGCTTTCGTGATGTCCCGTTTAGTATAAAATCTTCCAGTTGCCGCTCTAAGGAAGTACAGACATTTTAGATTACACGTGTATTTGCTTGGAAACGAGTAGAGTGCAAGGGGTCCCTAGGTATACAACTTTCCATCTGAAAGCATTGCAGAAATAAGTTCCCTAGCTACCACTTAAATCCAAAATTGCCAATTCATGTAAAAGTTAGCTAAGAACGTGGATGAAACGGTGGCCTGTTCAGAACTCTCTCTCCGTTTACACCGGAAGTCGCAAACGAATGCACCCACGGGTACATACCTCCATGCTCCCACGAGTACTTTTAAAAGTTTCCGTATTGCATGGCCAAATACGTAAATGGAAGCATGGAAGATTTACGGCCTAAAGTTATTCTGAAATAAACTGTTGTTGATCATACATTTAAAGAATATCTGACATTTAACTATCTTTTTGTTAAAAACTTAAATATTTAGCCATTATTTTATTATGTTATTTCTATACATTTTTTAACTTGTACCTTGCACAGACGAATTTTTGAAAAATAGTTCTATCATGATATCGGATATCAAACTAAATGATTTGTTACCATCGTTTCCATTTTTGCCCAGATTAAAGAAAAAAAATATCAGAAAAGCCCGTTCTATCATTACTAAATATCAAACTGCACTTCTTATCATTTTTTTTTCGTATATGAGTGCATTTAAGAAAGAGTGTTAAGTCCGAGCTGTCGTTTCGGTACATACCTCCATGCTCCCACGAGTACTTTTAAAAGTTTCCGTATTGCATGGCCAAATACGTAAATGGAAGCATGGAAGATTTACGGCCTAAAGTTATTCTGAAATAAACTGTTGTTGATCATACATTTAAAGAATATCTGACATTTAACTATCTTTTTGTTAAAAACTTAAATATTTAGCCATTATTTTATTATGTTATTTCTATACATTTTTTAACTTGTACCTTGCACAGACGAATTTTTGAAAAATAGTTCTATCATGATATCGGATATCAAACTAAATGATTTGTTACCATCGTTTCCATTTTTGCCCAGATTAAAGAAAAAAATATATCAGAAAAGCCCGTTCTATCATTACTAAATATCAAACTGCACTTCTTATCATTTTTTTTTCGTATATGAGTGCATTTAAGAAAGAGTGTTAAGTCCGAGCTGTCGTTTCGATATCAAACTTAACAAATTTTCACCGTTCCTTCCGTATCTGCGTGGATTTAGAAAAAAAAGTACAAATTATCTCGAGATGTTCGTCTTGGTATTCGAATTAACATCAATTTTAAACACAACTGTTGCATCCCCATGTCGTTTCCGTCAACATCAAGATGATAACAAGAATGTAGAACGTGAATGGAAAGGATGAGCTAATTGATTTTCGGTATAATTAGACACCGGATAGTCCCCGTAATTGCAGCAAAGGACGATTCCAAATTTGAAAATGTCATCTGTTGATGGAATGTTGTCAAACGTGTTGGAGATTCCATTTTTGAGAACCGCAGTGTTTTTAAGGGACGTCAGTATTGAGTTCTAATTATGACTTTAGCGAGTGAGAGTGTTCTACAAACTTTTAATGCACTACCTTATAATTGTCAGCTGACGTCGTCTTCTTTACGAGCATGGTATAGGTGACACGTGTTGTTTGTAAAAAACAGATTAACGCAGAGTTCAACATATGAATATGTCAATGTTTTAATCAATATCGGATATTGGATTTTAATCGACGATGTTTGCCATAATCGGCATGTATTGATTTATTTGAACAGTGTTTACTGTATAATATATCAGAATATACAAAAATGTTTGGGACAAATAGATTAAATTATGGGTCTATTGACATCCCCATCCAAATTTCGACCTATTTTGAATTTTTTTTTCGGTCGCCCCGAGGGTACCAACACATCAGGCCCTAAACATCACTTAAAAGTCGTCGAAGGTCGAAAAAGCTGTAAGATGCAGCTTCATCAATTTTAGCTCGACTCTATTTAACACTCAATTTGCAAGATGTTTATGTGTTGTATCTTGTTTGTGCAATCCTTTGGGTGTTATACATTTTTACAAGTACATATACAGAGTGATATGAGACTACAAACTATTCTAATGCATTATGTGTTGCAGTTATTGACATTCCTTGAGGTGGACATGGTATTTACTAACACGAACACATTATGATATTTACCGACTATGTAGTAGTTGGTGACAACATCACTGGGCAACATATGGGAGGCCCGTCGTCGCATACCATCCAGAGCAATTAGGGGGAATGTCTTACCCCAGAACACAACCACGACAGCACAGGCCAGCCCGTGGCCGGCGGTCTAACCGACTGAGCGATCGCGGCACAATACGGATCGGCTTAAAACAATTGTCAATATCGCCTTAATTATGATAATGGCAGTAAAACAAGACAATGGAAGGTATTTCTTACACCTTGAGAGATTGTTTCTCTGACAACTGGACATATACATTTTTTTTCAAATGAATATTGCAGATTCTCTGATTTTAAAACATTTATGTAACTATGCAAAACGTAGCATGTTTCTTTCTAGTTCACACTATTGTCAGATTGTTCCCAGAGCCTGTTGTCTTGTGTTTCTAACCAATAGAATAGGTTCATTATTCCGGAATTTCTGTGTAAAGTAGCACAATTTATTTACCGAGAATTATGGAGACGGTCGTGGAGTCAAAGATCAAGGTTATTGATTAAGACGGGCAGTTAAACTGGCCAGAAACACAGTGATACGACTTTTTTATTGTCAAACAACGCTAATGTATTTATCTTTATATTTCGATACAGATCCTCCCCGGATCTCCGGCTAACCAATCCTCAGAGGAACAATTTTTCGGTATGAAAATGTTTGTTTGCCAAAAGTGCTGCCTTGGATACAGCTTACGTAACTAAGTTCAGTTATCTTAATCATACGTTAACTATTATTTTCAAATTCAAAGATTTGTTTTTTGGTTTGTTTTTTTTTACAAATGGTATATTTTGTGAATACATACGGCATGTGTATTAAATCCATGATTTGATTATTATGAAAATATCTATCATTTAATTTTTGAATTTATAGATTTTAAAGTTGACAATACTTCTTACAACAGAGCTTTGTAGAGTTGTTTACTGGGAAATAGCATGACAAAAATAATTGTCCCTTGTCTATAGACAAATCATCTTGGCCACAGTTACCTCCCCTGGATTAAACCACCGTCTATCTCCAGGTGGCATGTACTGCATTTAGAAAAAAAAACGTTTGCCATGTCAATATATTTTTATTTAAACTGATTTCAAGGCATTAGTATGTGTATTAGATAGGAATTAGTTTATTGTTCAATTGCATGTCGCAAACTTAGCTACCAGTTTAACAGTTTTCCTGATGAGCCCTTACAATTACTTCCTCTTCTCGAAGTTCCTGTTTACGAAGCAATTTTCATTTTCTTGCAGTTTGGGTTTAAATAGGTAGCGTGATAGATATACATAATATTGACTGATATATCAGAGAATTACAATTCTTTTAGATAGTAAAATCTAACATTTAAATAGACTACAAATCAATACCAGAGAACAGCAGAAAATAGGTATACTAAATCCGCGTTATCTGGGCGTCAGTGTGGTCCTGAAAACTGGTATTCGAGATAACCGAGTATTTAAGACAGAACTTTTACTGTCGGGCTGAATCTTAACTTCGAGTTAACAAAATCGTATGTTACACATGTTAGGTGGCTAGTTTAGTTACCATGTTGTAGTACATTTTATATAATAGCAAAGTTGTCTCCCTTGCTTTCGATTAGTTTACTGAATAAAGATATTAGTTATATATGGTTATCTTTGGAAAGGAGACGCAGATCATAATTATATAGCATATGCCCTTAAGCCCTAGAATTAATTTTCTTTGAAAGCAATGCACATATATCCGAAATAATAACGGAGAAATTAGAGGAATCCTGAGGAAAGACAATGATAGGGTTCTGTGTCAACAGCAGACAATGAAAGGGTTCTGTGTCAACAGCAGACAATGACATTTCAAATATCCAATCAAGTTAACAAACTCCATGAACAAAAAGTGACAATGACCTGTACTTGATAACCTAAAAGTCTTCACCTGTAAGCTTCGTTAACACAATACACAGGCATAGACACAAAAGTCATATATTCAAATGCAAGAGATATGCAAGTTTCGTCAATAGAATCATTTTCATGTTTTCATTATTGCCTTGCCAGGGTACAGCTTGCTGATGAAAGATGAAGCGAGGAATCCACTGTCAAATTATCAACGATTTCAACAAAACTATCTTATTTGATTAAGATCGCGTCCCAATCGCGGTTAAAAATAACATACCGTTTTCTGAGAAGCTTTCTGTCGAGTGATTATGAATCATGTATCTGTTATTGTGACGCTTGACAGTGCGCTTCGAACAACATGACGATAAGCTGTGAATCAAACGTACAATTGACCAAGTGATATTTGGTAGGAGATTATGATCTATTATCTCGGTTATTCAAACGAGATGGGGAACTGTTTGCGAAATATTCTGAAGAGTAAAATATCGGTTTTGCACATAATATCAATCGCAGATTGGGGCATACAAGGTCCACGGGGCGTACTTAATCCCCTACACTCGAGTGACACTCGCAACCCTGAGGGTGAAAGAGAACCATAACACCTGACGCGTACTGTAGGAAGGAGATTTCACCCTCGTACATTGACTCTTGGGTATGATTCTCAAAATTCATTTCTTGTTGCGATTTTCGTCCTATTGACAAGATGTTGCCATATCAAAAGTGTTAGCCCCCATAATGAGCACGAGGGTTCGGTAGGGTACAGTAATTATGATGTAACGTTGTTATTTATTAATATCATTTCTTTTTCTTCATTTTCCCTGTAGAATATAACTTCACACACATAATAACGATAGTTCAGACAATTTTTGTTCTCGATGTTTTAAGATACATTTAGATATATTTCTTTTTGTAAATACACGTTATTAATTTTCATTTTTCATTTTCCTTGTAGAATATAACTTCATACACATAATAACGATAGTTTAGACAAGTTTTGTTCTCGATGTTTTAAGATAGATATATTTCTTTTGTAAATACACGTTATTTTCAATTTGATTTGATTTCTTGAGATTGAACACGGATGCCTAACTTTTAACAAGTTCACTAGCCAAAAAGTCAAAGCGAATTTAATCTTCTTGACATTGTTTTTATAATTCTCAAAACGCATGTAGCCATTTAGATACTGTATATCACGCGACCTTATAATAAATGGTACAGGTCTGCCTGAAATAAAATTATTTGAATTTTACATAATTTTACGCTGATTATTTTGTTGTACAAGTATTTTGTTTGTAGTGTAACTTTTCGCAACATCAACCCCTATTGTAGATACCATGTGCCTTTTCAGCTCATGGTACCGTCAGTTATAAGTATTTACCCTGCACTTAATTGTTGTGTAAATGCCCGTGACTATGAAGAGAGTTCACAAAGTGTATGGATACCCTAGGGTAAACATCGCTATCACAGTTCCATTACAACACAATAAATGCATTACAAACAAATGAATAAATAAATAAATTAAAACTTTATTTTTCCAAGAAAGAAAGACTATTCTGAATGTGTTTTCCCTGGTTCTATATAAACAAACTACTCTTCTACCCAACAGTGACGTCATATGACCAAATTGTCGCGGAGATTATGCCCCAGAAATTGCGATAAGATATGTTATTGTGCTGTGTTGATGGGAGACCGGGCTAGTAGCAGATCATACGAGCGCTGAAGAAGACACACTTCTAGATACATTTTGTTACTGTTTGCAATGAAAATCAATAATGATTGTTAGAGATGGTCTAAATATGCTGGGGATAGAACAAGCCCGGGATGCCTGCTCATCGACAGAAGCCAACAGCTCACAGAGCGTTTCGCTAACACTGATCATCTATGCTCTCTGATTAAGTCGCGTTAACGCTTTAAAATCTAGGCTTATGGGTGTTTCTTTTCCAGGATAATTCGGATGCGATAGAAGTGAAGCTTGTACTTAATGTGATGATTGCTTAGCGACGGATGAGCTCGCGATTTCCTAGAGATTTTTCGTGCATTTCTTGTGATTCTCGGATGGAAAACGAGACAAGGCCATCTGAAGGCAAATAGGTGTTGTGAAGCTGGCTTTAAAATACATACAGATAAAAGGTTCTTTGAAGTTTAACAAAAATGGAAAGTTATCATTAAAGAAGCCTTGTTGGTGCTCTGGTGACAGTTTAGGATTAATGACAAGCGAATACAAAGTGTGTCCGACGAAGGACCTTGAGCGACAATAACTAGGTCACTGCGACACCAGGTAAGCTTTTTATCAATAATTTCTTCACATATTATTTGGCTTGTCAGTACAAATCATGTGCCCCACAGATATTTGAGTCATGTTTGTTTAACAAGAGAGTGTTATATTACAAAGCATTATCGAATGTGATCACTATGAAAGCATACATTCCATGCATAGTGATTTACTATATATATCAGGTATTCGTATGCAGATGAGCTGTGAAGCTTAATGCAATAAAATAATTTGAAATTGAATATTATATATCTGTGGAATGGTTTAGTTTATGACATATTTATTGGAACATTTAAATTCCACGTGACAATATTTCCGGTACTTCTCATTATCTTAGTATTGCCTTGTGAAATAACCGATTGGCTTGTTTAATGAATGTTAGATATTGTTTGAATATCAAAGTCAGTCTTTCAGATAAGGTAAATTCATTGATAATGTGTATCGCACCCGCTTTTGTATATTCTACTGCCCGTATATCCACTTTGTCTATGGGTTGTCGGATGGCACAGTGGACTGGTAACACACTTGCCTTTCAACTAGGCGACCGGGGTTCGATTACCCGACCGGATGTGAAAAGGTTAGGGGTCACCTGCCCGACCAAGTGGGTTTTTCCCCGGGTTTCATCCCACAGTCAGACCCCTTGCGCGCTTCCATCCGGGCCAACAGGAGTGATTAATATAAGTTGATTGAACTTGCTTTGCAATTGCAAAATTAATAAAGTTTGTATTTAAAAAAAAAAATTGGTGCAATCACTGGATTCTGACTACATGGGTGTTATACTCTGGTTGTCTCACAAATTAAAACTGTAAGTAGCTTCTAATGTATTAACCTTGAAATTCGCTGTTACAATATCGGCTTTTCATTCGAGAATATGACGTAACCTGCAATATCAACCGCTTAACTCGATCTTTGTGTACAACGTAAACCACCGGGACAACTTACAACTAAGCTGTTTTATATACGTGGTGGTGTTAATTTTCCATTTCTAGATAACAACATACCTGCATCCTCTTGATTCGATGTTCTAGGGCTTGCTCCTATTATCTCGATTTCAGTGAGATGTTGACTACCGACGGAGATTCAATTTGATGAAGATCATGGGAAAATGTTATGGCCAACATCATGACCTTATTGAGAAATAATCTATTATCTTATGCGACATGAAGTCAGGTGTGTTCAATGCTTGTAGATACACCTAGTGGATCTGTTGTCACCATCCTAACTGTCTCTTAACATGGATTTACAAGACTTTGATTTGTACGGGGGATGTTGTTCATGAAGGAAAATACACTTACCTTTTTTTCAGGAGATATATAGAAAATGTAATATTTTCTTATTCAATATGAAGTCAGACGTGTTCGTTTAGGGGCCGCAGTGGCCGAGTGGTTAAGGTGTCCCGACACTTTATCACTAGCCCTCCACCTCTGGGTTGCGAGTTCGAAACCAACGTGGGGCAGTTGCCAGGTACTGACCGTAGGCCGGTGGTTTTTCTCCGGGCACTCCGGCTTTTCTCCATCTCCAAAACCAGGCACGTCCTTAAAATGACCCTGGCTCTTAAAAAACACCCAACTAAACCAAGTGTTCGACGCTTGTTAATATACCTAATGGTACCGCTGTCACAATCATGACTGCTTAACCCGGATTGACCTTGATTTGTATGGCGGGTGTTGTTGTGACCTAGATTTGTATGGCGGGTGTTGTTGTGACCTAGATTTGTATGGTGGGTTTCATTGATGAAGCAGAATACGCTTACTCTGCCGGAACACATGGTCTTGTGTTATTTCTTTGTCTGTAGTTTTCCCTCGTTTAATCGAATATGAGTTTGAATGATGGTTTTGTTATTATGTCAGTACTTTTGTTGTTTCTGTAGCAGGTTTATACAGAGGGTATCATCGATCAAACGTTTAACCTTCCGGAACACCCATTTATCATCTAATCGAGATTTTGGTGATTTTCGAGTATATTTGTTATGTTGATATGTTGCCATCGTTTCATTTTAATTTTGAGTTAAAAGATTGGCTTCGTTTTCAAGTATTAATTTACCATTGTTAGTAAAATGTATGTATACTTCGTGCACATATAAAACAAAAGCAAAAACAAAACAAAAACAACAACAACAACAAAAAAAAAAAAAACACAACAAACAAAAACATACAAAAACCAACAAAATGTTCTTTGAGACCCTGTCATACTTAGAAAGTCAAGAATGAAAATGTATTAAGAAAAACAACAGCAACATCATTCCGAAACCCAATTTTGAACAATAAAGAGTTGTTAAATATTTAATTGATTATTCTTTTATCTTATGAGTTTATATGGCAATTTCCTGTCAGCAATTTACAAAAATCTGCTAGCTTGTACTAGTCTGATAAAGAGAATCACTAATTCTTTTTTTCCATTATGTATGCTATTCCTGAAACAAGATGCAGTTCGTATCGTTAACACTACACGTAACATGAAGCCCGTTTGAGACTATTTTCTGTGAATAAGCAGCTCGAATATAAACAACTAACAAAAATCAATAATTATGCATTGCAATGTATCGTTGTGTTTGATTAGCCTGCTGAAACGGACATTTTATACGGAAAAGTGAGCGAGAAATTGATTATGGCGAACAGAGACCACTTGATCACGGTCACAAACTGAATGGATATAATATCAGCTCCGATAGCTATGGGGACTACACCGGTTTATAGACATTTTTTCGATATAGAAATATTTGTTATGATATATATTCGCGGGGGAGGCATATGATGGCATTTCTGTATATCTTATTATATTGCGCCTAACATTGGTGTTTATTCTTCAGACCTCAAACGCATGTGATGAAAAACAAATGTTCTGAGGATTTTGTTATCGTTGTGACGTTGCAAGTTGACGATATGACTTTGTGGGCCTGAGCCTCGACCTGATATATACAATATGGTATAAGGGATTTGTTGCAAATAATTCATATAGGTAGTTTTATTATTCAGACCTCAATTTTAAAAAAGCTGGGGATTCTGTTATCGTTGTGACGTCACAAGGTGACGGCATGACTTCGTAGATTTGAGCCTCGACCCGACAATGATATAAGGGAGTTGTTGTAAATAAAACACAATTATTGCGTCATTGGTCGGTCATGACGTATAATCTAATCTGCTCATGCGTCCTTGAAATTTAATATTTGTAATTCTACAACCCACTGTGACGTCACAATATGACGTCACGACAGTAGCAGCAACAAAAACATGACTTTCAAAGATTGATCGGGCGTCACAGTGGTAGCACACTTGCCTTTCACCAAGGCGACCGGGGTTCGATTGCCTGATCAAACTTGGAAAGGTAGAGTCACCTGCCCGACCACGTGGATTCTCTCCGGGTACTCTAGTTTGCTCCTACACAAAGACCCCTCGCGAACTTCCATCTGGGCCAACAAAAGTGATTTATATAAGCTGATGATGTACATGTATGTAGGGGCCTTAGTCGTTGGCAGTATCTGTAAAATATTATATTACTGATTTTCTCTTCTTCTTCTTCTTCTTCTTCTTCTTCTTCTTCTTAATTTGGTGAAGCACTTGACGTAAACCTCTTGAAATCATCTTGTGGATACTTTAGAATAATGCATGTATTGCAATTTGTATGATACGTTTGAAAAATGTATATTTTTTTCTATTTTAGATCCTCTGTATCTTACTCTTAGTTTGTAGTGGAAGGTTATGGTATCCGGTACAATATCTAATAACAGTGCATAACACCCCCATGCATTACCAGAGAATACATATCTGTGAGGAATATAAAGAAACACTGTAAGTGTACGTAAGTCTATTTCAGATGTATATTATATTGTATCTGGACAATTAGGTCAGCCAAAGAAGAAAAAGCTTGGTAAATACATCTTCTCTCCTAGTTTCTCCTCGCCGCATAATGCTGTGATATACTTAGCCTTGGATCAAGTTGTTTAAAGCTTACTTATATACCTTCTGAAAAAGTTGTAGTTAACATAATGAAGACAAATAAGATCTTTGTTTCATCATGTCATGTTCAAAACATCTTTTCTATCTCTGTAATTTGATTATCCACATAATTATCTCTGAAAACATAGTTTACTTATTTCCTATAAAGCTAATCAGCCTTTCAACAACAACATCACTAGGTTGGTTTATATTGATTGGTTGATATACATATATATGTTGGCGGGAATCTCAATGCTACGTGGCCCCTTAGGTACACTCGAAAAAGATACAAGTACCCCTTAGGTCATTGCTAAATGATTATCGGTTCCTTATAACTATATTCTTTGCACATTATCAGTTGTGCTCGGCTGTCTCGGGCGATGGATCGCGAAGATGCGTGCCGAGGGCAAGAACTTGATATACATCAATTTAATTATTTCTCTTTTTAATTTCATTTTATCTCGTCTGGCTCTACAGCGGGGAAGGGAGATAACTCAATATTTCCATATCACCCGTCTTCAGTGACTTGTAAGTATACACAAAAAACACAAGTAATCTTAATGTTTGATCATTGAGCTACTCTTTTCCCTCATTTATGAAATATCGGGTTACATTCACTCCATGGGACGTGATGTCCTCAAGATATTTTCAGTTGTTTGGGTTTTTTTTTTATCTACTAGTACATTTATTTATTGATATGAAGACTTTGGGCCAACAACCATTTTAACGGCTTTCGTTACGTTTTGTTGTAAAGTCTGAAATATTTTGTTGTTGTATGTATGTATGTGATAAAAAGGAGTAATGAAAAATACCCTGAACGCGCTGGGACTCGAACTGGCGACCCTTCGGTCTCAAGATAAGCATTCCCACTAATCTGAGCTAGTAAGGTGACCTAATTTTTCCAAGCAATCCCAGGAAGAAAACATCCAAACGTCCAAGTTCGTTTCCTCAGAAGAAATATGCTACCACACAAGCCCAGAAGCTAAGTTAAGCAATCGTTGACTGCTGCACCATTTGGAAAAAAAGCAGCCGTCAGTCTCCCCGGTGTTAATTACCTGAAAGCATAATGGGAATGATTGATAGTGACCGCACGCGGACGGCCATTTGTGCTCTGGTTACTCCCGCCCTTTTACAGGAACGCGCCGGGCAGTATCGGACAAGATCAATTTATATGTCTACGGCCTAAACCATCTCACACACCAATTACTGACGGCGAAATATGACGAGGAAAAAATTACTTAGCTTATCATGACAAAAAGTAGATAGCAAAATATTACTTAGCGTATCACGACAAAGAATGGATCCATCAAAGTCCATAAGACTCTTGTTAGATATTGAAGGGAACTGGAATTGTGACAGAACCATTTGACATGAACCCATCTTGCCAATGCTTTTATTGGCGGGTAAATATTGGCCACAGCGACGTCTAGCGGTGGGATTACTGGCCTGAGGTTAACTCGCTTTGATTCTACCTCCGGGATACCAATAATGATTTGTCTCTTCCGAATAGCATGTACAGTTAAAGTGCCTACCAGCGCGAGCAGTTTGCGTGCTCAGAAATGTTCACACGTACCGTATATCTAGACTAGCTTATTTTGGGAATAATGATTTGTTTCTTAGAATTTAGGTAGAGACTGGAAATGGTTGCTAACCAAGATCACGTGCGTCTCCATAACAACACTGTTACCTACTGAGTTGAGTGGTTTAACGTGTTGAATATGATATTGAAATGAAAGACTTCGGAGAAAAACAGAGAAGGAAACGTTTGATATAACAACACATGTTTAGATCGCAAACACTAGACGTTTATCATTTGAGCAGAACAGTATAACAATGATTTGTTTTACTTGCATATTTTTTTCATAAATTTTCTGTCATATCAATATACTCAGAAAAATACAGGTCTATAGCAAACTCCAATGAACGTTATTTTACTGTCGATGCATAGAAACGATTTTATATGAAATCGGGAAGATTTCAGGGCTTTATCGTTTAAGACGAATTCAGAACAAGATTAAGACGTGAACTTTCCAGACGAAAGCGGCACGATTTCAGTACGAGATCAGGGTGTCAGCGTTAAACCAAGTCGGAACGATTTCAGGACGAGATCAGGACGAGATCAGTACGAGATCAGGGTGTCCGCGTTCGAGACGAAGTCGGAACGATATCAGTACGAGATCAGGGTGTCAGTGTTCGAGACGAAGTCGGAACGATATCAGTACGAGATCAGGGTGTCCGCGTTCGTGACGAAATCGGAACGATATCAGTACGAGATCAGGGTGATCGCGTTCGTGACGAAATCGGAACGATATCAGTACGAGATCAGGGTGATCGCGTTAAACCAAGTTGGAACGACTACAGGACGTGATCCGGACTTTAGCATTCGAGACCAAGTCAGAATGATTTCAGTACGAGATCAGGACGTCAGCGTTCGAGACGAGATCAAAACGATTTGAGGACGAGATCAGGACGTCAGCGCTTTCTGGACAACAATCAGGATGCAATAGAGATGAGATCACACCTAAGAACTTGATCGGACGAGATTATGACGTAACAGCATCAGATTCTGTCAATGTGATCTATCGTTTGTCTAAATGTTTAGTGATGTTCTGTATGATTATCAAAACTGATAATTAATCAACATTTCAAGTACGTATTTTTGTGTAATTCCAAAGACCAGCTTCGATGGCTATGACACAACTCTTCCCTTATGTCAATCTACCTGAGCATATATTTAAAGGCATTGTATTCTTTTATCTTTTTTTTATGTTTGACTTATCTGTTAGGCAATAAATCACGACACATTTAGATCTTACGAGCTAATTATTTTGTATCGATTATCGGTTTGTTTCAAAGTCATATCCGCGCTGATAACAGCCTCTCCTTAAAGATCAAAGATTTATATTGACTCCAGTTAGAATTTCCCGTCTATTTGACCATTTTTTTTATAAACAGGAATTGATATTAAGCCAGTTTACTGCAGCCATAAATGGTGCTTTGTTTCTTGTTCTATTTAATCTTGATCATATTGGAGCTTGATGTTAAGCGTGTCAACTACGCGGATAGCATCCGGTGACGTTAGGTACAAACGTATTACAGCCTCTGAAATATTTCAACTATATTGGTTTTCTGTACAGGATATGACCACCAGGGATGAACCTTTTGTTATGACTTAAAAATCACAAGATCAACAATATCCGATTAAATATGATTTGTCAAACACTTCGTGTATCAGTTGCCGACTTCCAAAGCTGTCCCGTGACAATGGCCTTTATCATAATAAGCCTACTATGTTTCTACCACAGGACAATACGACAACATCACAGAAGTTTGTCCTTAAATGGATCTGTACGTATTTGTCCATGATCATACAGGACACTTTTACGGTTATTTTATGGGGCAAAATCATCTCTTGGCCTACATTCGTGAAAGATAACTTAGTCCGCAGAATCTAACATAAGCCATACAACATTGCTTTGATAGTTATTCTGATAAAATAATGCGCACTGCCGTACACGTTTGGCGGGGGAAGCACAGATTTTGCCATATCACAGGCCAATGGGGCCTTTTGATATTTTAGAAACATACTTCATGGGTGTTATTGGGGTTGTAACGGTCTTGAAAATTATCGCTCATTGGAAAAATTCCATTGTTCATGCAATAATTCTTTTCGCAATAGTTGTAAAATGAATATAGTTTACACATGTTTAGCCCTTTGGATTTCTCTGGATTCTGATGAGGAAGGCAAATTACAAAACAGAATCCATACAATAATAACATTTTAAATAGCATATGTACATGTACTATACAAAATATATATTCAAAATCTTATATGCCTCATATGGGGCCGCGGTGGCCGAGTGGTTAAAGTGTCCCGACACTTTAACACTAGCCCTCCATCTCTGGGTTGCGAGTTCGAAACCAACGTGGGGCAGTTGCTAGGTACTGACCGTAGGCCGGTGGTTTTTCTCCGGGTACTCCGGCTTTCCTCCACCTCCAAAACCTGGCATGTCCTTAAATGACCCTGGCTGTTAGATAGGACGTTAAACAAAAACAAACAAGCCTCATATGCAGTTTATATGATTAAGGCTAGTTTATGTGGTGGAAGCAACAAGTCTGTTCTATGCTTAGAAGTAGAACGCGTTTTATTGCGACAAGCTCAAACAGTGGTTCTTTTTGTCGGTGGTCTGTACTTATCATGGTGTCCCTAACCTCCGATTCTGGTCTTCTTGCGGCCACGTGGTTGTTAGAAGAGTAGATACGACTGATTGTATCTTGCTCTGGGGAACGAAAGAGGAGACATCAAACGTCAACACAATTGTCTTTGATCAGCCATCCTGGCACCACAACAGGAACCCGTGGTGATGACGTAAGATGCAATTTAATATTCATATCGTCTCGTTGGAAGACCCGAGTTCTGGTCGACAGACTCTTAAATGGCGACTAGACGGACGCTTCCTCCCGCTGGCTTGTCTTCGCAGACAAATCAAGGACATTAGTACTCATGTAGATGAAATACAGACGAAAGAATTTCAGCACGTGATTTGGTTGCTACAGTTACGAGAAACATTTGAATATTTACAGTTGAATTAATGAATATCTTGGCATACTCTGGTAACAGTGTAATGGTATACTGTTATGTGTACACTGACGTTTGAGCTGATACCATGCCTCACGCAACAAGGATCAATTGAAATAAAAGTAGAACATCCATGATCGTTTAAATATAACACTTTCCATTAGCCCATGTCACCGTGACTGCGTCAACAGATGTCACTGAAAACGACTACAGACTTAATCTGTTACATAACGTTTATATCTTTCCACACCTAAATGTTGTATTGTGAGTACATTTGTATATGTATGTAGATAGACTAACTGTGACTATTGATAGACCACCTTTGTATAGCATAGACTACTTTTCTGTTAGAGGGTATATTTATTGATGGATGACATTTACTAGAGGCTATTTTGATAGACTACCTTTTTGTTAGAGACTATATTGATAGACTACATTTCTGTTAGAGGCTATATTGTTAGACCACCTTTGCGTTAGAGAATATATTGATATACTACATTTCTGTTAGAGAATATATTGATAGACCACTTTTGTGTTAGAGAATATATTGATAGACCACTTTTGTGTTAGAGATTATATTGATAGACTACTTTGTGTTCGAGGCTATATTGATAGACTTCCTTTGTGTTAGAGGCTATATTGATAGACTACCTTTGTGTTAGAGACTATATTGATAGACCACCTTTGTGTTAGAGACTATATTGATAGACCACCTTTGTGTTAGAGGCTATATTGATAGACTACCTTTGTGTTAGAGACTATATTGATAGACTACATTTGTGTTAGAGGCTATAGTGATAGACTACCTTTGTGTTAGAGGCTATATTGATAGACTACCTTTGTGTTAGAGACTATATTGATAGACCACCTTTGTGTTAGAGACTATATTGATAGACTACCTTTGTGTTAGAGACTATATTGATAGACCACCTTTGTGTTAGAGGCTATATTGATAGACTACCTTTGTGTTAGAGACTATATTGATAGACTACCTTTGTGTTAGAGACTATAGTGATAGACTACCTTTGTGTTAGAGACTATATTGATAGACCACCTTTGTGTTAGAGGCTATATTGATAGACTACCTTTGTGTTAGAGACTATATTGATAGACTACCTTTGTGTTAGAGACTATATTGATAGACCACCTTTGTGTTAGAGGCTATATTGATAGACTACCTTTGTGTTAGAGACTATATTGATAGACTACCTTTGTGTTAGAGGCTATATTGATAGACCACCTTTGTGTTAGAGACTATATTGATAGACTACCTTTGTGTTAGAGACTATATTGATAGACTACCTTTGTGTTAGAGATTATTTTGACAGACTACCTTTGTGTTAGAGACTATATTGATAGACTACCTTTGTGTTAGAGACTATATTGATAGACTACCTTTGTGTTAGAGATTATTTTGACAGACTACCTTTGTGTTAGAGACTATATTGATAGACCACCTTTGTGTTAGAGACTATAGTGATAGACTACCTTTGTGTTAGAGGCTATATTGATAGACTACCTTTGTGTTAGAGACTATATTGATAGACTACCTTTGTGTTAGAGACTATATTGATAGACTACCTTTGTGTTAGAGACTATATTGATAGACCACCTTTGTGTTAGAGACTATATTGATAGACTACCTTTGTGTTAGAGACTATATTGATAGACTACCTTTGTGTTAGAGACTATATTGATAGACTACCTTTGTGTTAGAGACTATATTGATAGACTACCTTTGTGTTAGAGACTATATTGATAGACTACCTTTGTGTTAGAGGCTATATTGATAGACCACCTTTGTGTTAGAGGCTATATTGATAGACTACCTTTGTGTTAGAGACTATATCGATAGACCACCTTTGTGTTAGAGGCTATAGTGATAGACTACCTTTGTGTTAGAGACTATATTGATAGACTACCTTTGTGTTAGAGACTATATTGATAGACTACCTTTGTGTTAGAGACTATATTGATAGACCACCTTTGTGTTAGAGACTATATTGATAGACTACCTTTGTGTTAGAGACTATATTGATAGACTACCTTTGTGTTAGAGACTATATTGATAGACTACCTTTGTGTTAGAGACTATATCGATAGACCACCTTTGTGTTAGAGACTATAGTGATAGACTACCTTTGTGTTAGAGACTATATTGATAGACTACCTTTGTGTTAGAGGCTATATTGATAGACTACCTTTGTGTTAGAGACTATATTGATAGACCACCTTTGTGTTAGAGACTATATTGATAGACTACCTTTGTGTTAGAGACTATATTGATAGACTACCTTTGTGTTAGAGACTATATTGATAGACTACCTTTGTGTTAGAGACTATGTTGATAGACTACCTTTGTGTTAGAGGCTATATTGATAGACTACCTTTGTGTTAGAGACTATATTGATAGACCACCTTTGTGTTAGAGACTATATTGATAGACTACCTTTGTGTTAGAGACTATATTGATAGACTACCTTTGTGTTAGAGACTATATCGATAGACTACCTTTGTGTTAGAGACTATATTGATAGACTACATTTGTGTTAGAGACTATATTGATAGACTACCTTTGTGTTAGAGACTGTATTGATAGACTACCTTTGTGTTAGAGGCTATATTGATAGACTACATTTCTGTTAGAGACTATATTGATAGACTACCTTTGTGTTAGAGACTATATTGATAGACTACCTTTGTGTTAGAGACTATATTGATAGACTACATTTCTGTTAGAGACTATATTGATAGACTACCTTTGTGTTAGAGACTATATTGATAGACTACCTTTGTGTTAGAGACTATATTGATAGACTACCTTTGTGTTAGAGACTATATTGATAGACTACCTTTGTGTTAGAGACTATATTGATAGACCACCTTTGTGTTAGAGGCTATATTGATAGACCACCTTTGTGTTAGAGACTATATTGATAGACTACCTTTGTGTTAGAGACTATATTGATAGACTACCTTTGTGTTAGAGACTATATTGATAGACTACCTTTGTGTTAGAGACTATATTGATAGACTACATTTGTGTTAGAGACTATATTGATAGACTTCCTTTGTGTTAGAGACTATATTGATAGACTACCTTTGTGTTAGAGACTATATTGATAGACTACCTTTGTGTTAGAGACTATATTGATAGACTACCTTTGTGTTAGAGACTATATTGATAGACCACCTTTGTGTTAGAGGCTATATTGATAGACCACCTTTGTGTTAGAGGCTATATTGATAGACCACCTTTGTGTTAGAGGCTATATTGATAGACTACCTTTGTGTTAGAGACTATATTGATAGACCACCTTTGTGTTAGAGACTATATTGATAGACTACATTTCTGTTAGAGACTATATTGATAGACCACCTTTGTGTTAGAGACTATATTGATAGACTACCTTTGTGTTAGAGACTATATTGATAGACTACCTTTGTGTTAGAGACTATATTGATAGACCACCTTTGTGTTAGAGACTATATTGATAGACTACCTTTGTGTTAGAGACTATATTGATAGACTACATTTGTGTTAGAGACTATATTGATAGACTACATTTATGTTAGAGACTATATTGATAGACCACCTTTGTGTTAGAGACTATATTGATAGACTAACTTTGTGTTAGAGACTATATTGATAGACCACCTTTGTGTTAGAGACTATATTGATAGACTACCTTTGTGTTAGAGGCTATATTGATAGACCACCTTTGTGTTAGAGACTATATTGATAGACTACCTTTGTGTTAGAGACTATATTGATAGACCACCTTTGTGTTAGAGACTATATTGATAGACTACCTTTGTGTTAGAGGCTATATTGATAGACTACCTTTGTGTTAGAGACTATAGTGATAGACTACCTTTGTGTTAGAGACTATATTGATAGACTACCTTTGTGTTAGAGACTATAGTGATAGACTACCTTTGTGTTAGAGGCTATATTGATAGACTACCTTTGTGTTAGAGACTATATTGATAGACTACCTTTGTGTTAGAGACTATATTGATAGACTACCTTTGTGTTAGAGACTATATTGATAGACTACCTTTGTGTTAGAGACTATATTGATAGACCACCTTTGTGTTAGAGACTATATTGATAGACTACCTTTGTGTTAGAGACTATATTGATAGACTACCTTTGTGTTAGAGGCTATATTGATAGACTACCTTTGTGTTAGAGACTATATTGATAGACTACCTTTGTGTTAGAGACTATATTGATAGACTACCTTTGTGTTAGAGACTATATTGATAGACTACCTTTGTGTTAGAGACTATATTGATAGACTACCTTTGTGTTAGAGACTATATTGATAGACTACCTTTGTGTTAGAGACTATATTGATAGACCACCTTTGTGTTAGAGACTATATTGATAGACTACCTTTGTGTTAGAGACTATATTGATAGACTACCTTTGTGTTAGAGACTATATTGATAGACCACCTTTGTGTTAGAGACTATATTGATAGACTACCTTTGTGTTAGAGGCTATATTGATAGACTACCTTTGTGTTAGAGACTATATTGATAGACTACCTTTGTGTTAGAGACTATATTGATAGACTACCTTTGTGTTAGAGACTATATTGATAGACTACCTTTGTGTTAGAGACTATATTGATAGACTACCTTTGTGTTAGAGACTATATTGATAGACTACCTTTGTGTTAGAGACTATATTGATAGACTACCTTTGTGTTAGAGACTATATTGATAGACTACCTTTGTGTTAGAGACTATATTGATAGACTACCTTTGTGTTAGAGACTATATTGATAGACTACCTTTGTGTTAGAGACTATATTGATAGACTACCTTTGTGTTAGAGACTATATTGATAGACTACCTTTGTGTTAGAGACTATATTGATAGACTACCTTTGTGTTAGAGACTATATTGATAGACTACCTTTGTGTTAGAGACTATATTGATAGACTACCTTTGTGTTAGAGGAGGCTATATTGATAGACTACCTTTGTGTTAGAGACTATATTGATAGACTACCTTTGTGTTAGAGACTATATTGATAGACCACCTTTGTGTTAGAGACTATATTGATAGACTACCTTTGTGTTAGAGACTATATTGATAGACTACCTTTGTGTTAGAGACTATATTGATAGACTACCTTTGTGTTAGAGGCTATATTGATAGACTACCTTTGTGTTAGAGGCTATATTGATAGACTACCTTTGTGTTAGAGACTATATTGATAGACCACCTTGTGTTAGAGACTATATTGATAGACCACCTTTGTGTTAGAGACTATATTGATAGACCACCTTTGTGTTAGAGACTATATTGATAGACTACCTTTGTGTTAGAGACTATATTGATAGACCACCTTTGTGTTAGAGACTATATTGATAGACCACCTTTGTGTTAGAGACTATATTGATAGACTACATTTGTGTTAGAGATAATATGTATAGACTACCTTTGTGTTAGAGACTATATTGATAGACTACCTTTGTGTTAGAGACTATATTGACAGACTACCTTTGTGTTAGAGACTATATTGATAGACTACATTTGTGTTAGAGACTATATTGATAGACTACATTTATGTTAGAGACTATATTGATAGACTACCTTTGTGTTAGAGGCTATATTGATAGACTACCTTTGTGTTAGAGGCTATATTGATAGACCACCTTTGTGTTAGAGACTATATTGATAGACCACCTTTGTGTTAGAGACTATATTGATAGACTACATTTATGTTAGAGACTATATTGATAGACCACCTTTGTGTTAGAGGCTATATTGATAGACCACCTTTGTGTTAGAGGCTATAGTGATAGACTACCTTTGTGTTAGAGGCTATAGTGATAGACTACCTTTGTGTTAGAGACTATATTGATAGACTACCTTTGTGTTAGAGATAATATGTATAGACTACCTTTGTGTTAGAGGCTATATTGATAGACTACCTTTGTGTTAGAGACTATATTGATATACTACCTTTGTGTTAGAGACTATATTGATAGACTACCTTTGTGTTAGAGGCTATATTGTTAGACCACCTTTGTGTTAGAGGCTATATTGATAGACTACCTTTGTGTTAGAGACTATATTGATAGACTACCTTTGTGTTAGAGACTATATTGATAGACTACCTTTGTGTTAGAGACTATATTGATAGACTACCTTTGTGTTAGAGGCTATATTGATAGACTACCTTTGTGTTAGAGACTATATTGATAGACTAACCTTTGTGTTAGAGACTATAGTGATAGACTACCTTTGTGTTAGAGACTATATTGATAGACTACCTTTGTGTTAGAGACTATATTGATAGACTACCTTTGTGTTAGAGACTATATTGATAGATTGCCTTTGTGTTAGAGGCTATATTAATATACTACATTTCTGTTAGAGGCTATATTGATAGACCACCTTTCTGTTAGAAGCTATAGTGATAGACTACCTTTGTGTTAGAGGCTATATTGATAGACCACCTTTTTGTTAGAGGCTATATTGTTAAGTATCTGTTTCCTATGTGTTTCTGTGTTGGAACCTTTACCGACATCCTTGCCTATTAGAGATGTTTTCCGATAAGTACCCGTGATCTAGCCATGCATGTGTTGCGTCTCATCCACGTTTGCCTTATTTTCTCAGTGGGAATCAATATAATGTAGGTATTACGTGGTCCGATCACGTGATTTATACACTGTAAGTAGAACGTGTATCGATAATTTAGGTCAAAGTCGAACGATATATAGATTTCTGATCAAAGAATTCCATTGATTGATGACACGGTGGTGTTAAATGTAAATTTTAGTTATTTTATAATTGCGAAAAAAAGTTACATAAACTAATATTAATCACGCTTGTTAGCCGGGATGGAAGCGCGAGGGGAGTCTTACTGTGATATGAAACGAGAGTACCCGGAAAAAAACCTCGTGGTCCGCAGGTGACCCCATACACGGTACCTATATCAATTTATATTAATGACACTTGTTGGCCAGGATTGAAGCGCACGAGGGATCTTACTTTTACAGGAAATAGGAGTACCCGGACGAAACCAACGTGGTCAGGCAGGTGACCCCATACCTTTTCACACCCGATAGGGGAATCGAACCACGGCTGCATATGTGAAAGGCAAGTGTCACCACTGTGCAACCAAACCACACGGTCGTATTAATAGGGTCTTTTCTTTTGTTGTTGTTGTTGTTTTGTTTTATTTATTTATTTTTTTTTTTTTTTTGGGGGGGGGGGGGGGGGGGGGGTTACGAGAGTTGTTGGCTTAAGAAATAAGGACAAGCCTAGTGATTTTATTTGACTTTCTTGCGAGTCTAGACTAAGGTCTCCAAGGCCTGTATTGGAATATCTGAAAGTCCGAAAGTCAGGCAACTCGACCTCCGTATTTCACGTGTCGTCAAAGTCACGTGCTTTTCATACGTAACAATGGGATAATTAAGTACGATTGACATTTAACAAATGTGTAGATTTTACGATATTTATTACTCCACACATATAAGCTAAGAACTTAATGAATGTCTATGTATGCATTGGCATTTTCTTTAGCACGTGCTGGTTCAAAGTACATGTGACTTTTGTAATAAACATGCATTTCAGAATTCATTGTTGACATTCAAATGCTAAAATGTTTCTTCCGAATTGCATATTACATTCGGAAGTATCGCGGCACGGCGTTTTAGCACACTTGATCATTAGCGCACAAACCAGCAATAAGAAAACATATCTTGTAACATGGTATTGCAAGCAAACCTTACTTTTTTCATTTTACTTTTCTAAAATGATACCCTTATAAATAAATTAAATTTCAATGTAAAATAAATCCACGTCCTCTCTTAGCAAATATGATATAAGCAAAATGTAAAAAATAAACTTTTAATCAAATATGAAATTATATAGACGAGAAGGTGGGGAGGTATTCTTCACCATCTCGAGCTTCTAAAAAGTTAAATTTGCGCTAGAGTTGATATGACCAACACAGAAACTGAGCCCTTGACAGGATTGATTAGGCTACCAGGGAACTGAATATTTGTGTGTGTGGGTTTGGTTTGGGTGGGTGGGGGTGTCTGTGTGTGTGTGTGAGGATAAATGTTTTTATCAGGAATATACACATATAAGAGTATATGTATGATTGTCTATTGCTTACTGATGTAATATTTTTTTATGATGATGATGTGTCTGTAGAACAAGAATGAAATGAGATACCGGTAGTAAGATGATGTTTGGGCTTTTTTCTGTGTATATGCTAGATGATGTATGTTTATATGTCTATTTTTTTTATATATATAATATAAATATCTTCAAAAATAAAAAATTACAAAAAAAAAAAAAAAGTTAAATTTGCAGTAAATTGTGATTCAGGTTCTTCCATTACAATCACACATTCCGTTTTTAACAATAAATATGGTGTTGTAAAATGAACTCGATATTCGTATCACGTGCATCAGTTCTAAACCCATGTGGTATTTGAGAGCACGTAAGCCGTTTTTAAGCACACGTTGCATGTTAAAATGTTATAGACAACAATAATGGTGCATATATTTATCAGATTTATGTATATGGCATTGTGTGTATATATAAACTGACCACGATGTACATATCAAAATATAGCCAGTATTTTCAAAAAAAAGAAGAAGATTTTCCCGGGCCCACACACACGTGATATATGCGGGCGCGAACGCGCTTGGTATTTCCCGGCACACACAAGCTTGGTATATATTTGAGCGTGCAAGCCTGTGGGATTTCTGAGAACAAACTTTTGTGTTTTTTCTGACCGCACACAAGTGTGATATCTCTGAGCACCAACGCCAACGGTATTTCCGAACGAACGCAAACGTTGTACATACGCGGACATGCCTTTGGTATTTCTGAGCATTCACGAGCTTGTTATTTCTAAACGGACACAAACGTGGTTACTCTAAGCACTCACGAATATCGTATATCTGAGCGCACACGCCCTTGGTATTTCTGAGTATTCACGAATGTGATATTTCTGAGCGTACATGAGTGTGGTATCTATGAGCGCTCACGAATGTCATTTCTAAGCACTCACGAACGTGATATTTCTGAGCGCTTATGAATGTGGTATTTCTAAGCGCACACGCCATTCGCATCTCTGAGCGCTCACGAATATGATATATGAGCGCACGCGAACGTGGTATCTCTGAACGCTAACGAATGTCATGCATGCATTTCTAAGCGCACACGAACGTGGTATTACTGAGTATTCACGAACGTCATATTTCTGAGCGGACACTCCATTTGTAACTCTGAGCACTCGCGAACGTGATATTTCTGAGCGCACACGAGTGTGGTATCTATGAGCGCTCACGAATGTCATATTTCTAAGCGCACACGAGCGTGGTATCTATGAGCGCTCACGAATGTCGTATTTCTAAGCGCACACGAGTGTGGTATCTATGAGCGCTCACGAATGTCATTTCTAAGCGCACACGAACGTGATATTTCTGAGCGCACACTAGCGTGGTATCTATGAGCGCTCACGAATGTCATATTTCTAAGCGCACACGCGACATTTAAGCACCCTCGACCTCTATTGTACACTACGCCTTTCCTTATGTACCCCGAAGGCTGCTATTCCATTATACTTTTAAATTCTTGGAAAACAAGTTCGCCGTAAAAACTTACAGTTCCACCTGGCTGTATTGGTTGGGACTATTGATTTTTAACGGAAGAAACACAAAACTGGCATTATAAAGCCTGCTACCATTTCCACAACCCACCGGCAAATCAATGCTAAGCTATCCATTAAAAGCTGCTCGTGGGCCAGCGCAGACTGTAAGGGGCATGGTTAGCTTACTGGAAAACTAAAATATGGTAAAAAATGATTAAATTGAAAATATAATAAAATATTAATTGAAATATTATTCCAATTCTGGAACAATGTTTTATATGAGTGACCAACTTTGGTCTTTAAATTTTGTTCGAGTTAACATTTTCCGAATTTTGAAAAATATTCAAGTGTGACTATTTATATTTGAGTTGTACATCCAGCATGCAATGTGCTAGATTTTTTGGGTTTTTTTTTGTATATAAATGTATATATAGGAGCTATTATTTTTTAAAGAAAAAGCGAGTTCTGCTACAGTAACGTCGCATGCCATTTTGTATACATGTTTACGATGGAATACAGTTTACATATAAAACAGTTCAGGAAAGTTGACGGGAGGGGGTAGGGGCGGTTTGAGGGCGTTCGGGGAGGGGCGTGCAATAAGATGTGGAGAGATATGAGAGAAATCATGGTTTCGTGGTTTTGTTTGCATTTTTTCAGTTTTCTTGATTGACACACTCTTCGCGATAATCTCTCGTTACAGATATTCCCCGAAAAAATAATGACTTGGGGACATCAAGGGGGTTGATCATGATTTTAAAATATTCTATCATAGTAGTTCTGTAAACGTATTTGACAAACGTCTTCATACATTACAAAGACCTTCTTCAAAATAGGTGGTAAGGTTTAAAGAACATGTTTACATGAACGAATATAGCAATCAAAGATACCCAGCCCCAGTTTCAGCAATGTTCCTTTATTTCAGGAAATTTCATAACTTGATTTTTTTTCATTGTAAAGCTTAACAAAATTTAAGAAAAGTTTCTTAACTTTCCCCTAAATCTAATGATGTTTTCCTGTCGAATATTTAATGTTAAATATTTGCCTTATTTACGGAACTATAATGAAACTGGGCCCTGACGCAGTCTAAAGATGTGTTCCAGTCACAAAGAATAGTAACGAGACATTAAATCTAAATCTAAATCTCTATTACGTGGAAAAATCATATCGAAATCTACAAGGCGAACATTAAAAAAGTACAAATAGGATAATAGCGGATGATCCGGAAGTGTGAGCGTCTTCTGTTCTCCCCGACGACACCGCCATACAAATGTAGGTCATGACGACACCGCCATACAAATGTAGGTCATGACGACACCGCCATACAAATATAGGTCACGACGACAACCGCCATACAAATCTAGGTCACGACGACACCCTCCATACAAATGTAGGTCCCGACGACACCGCCATACAAATCTAGGTCACGACCACACCCGCCATACAGATAAAGTTAACTACGACACCCGCAATACAAATCTAGGTCACGACGACGACTGCCATACAAACCTAGGTCACAACGACACCCGCCATACAAATGTAGGTCACGGCGACAACCGCCATACAAATCTAGGTCACGACGACACCCTCCATACAAATCTAGGTCACAACGACAACCGCCATACAAGTCTAGGTCACGACGACAACCGCCATACAAATCTAGGTCACGACGACACCCTCCATACAAATCTAGGTCACAACGACACCCGCCATACAAATGTAGGTCACGACGACAACCGCCATACAAATCTAGGTCACGACGACACCCTCCATACAAATCTAGGTCACAACGACAACCGCCATACAAGTCTAGGTCACGACGACAACCGCCATACAAATCTAGGTCACGACGACACCCTCCATACAAATCTAGGTCACAACGACACCCGCCATACAAATGTAGGTCACGACGACAACCGCCATACAAATCTAGGTCACGACGACACCCTCCATACAAATCTAGGTCACAACGACAACCGCCATACAAGCCTAGGTCACGACGACAACCGCCATACAAATCTAGGT
This sequence comes from Pecten maximus, assembly GCF_902652985.1. Lineage (NCBI taxonomy): Eukaryota > Metazoa > Mollusca > Bivalvia > Pectinida > Pectinidae > Pecten > Pecten maximus. The sequence continues at coordinate 21,696,150 of NC_047027.1, forward strand.
CACGACGGCAACCGCCATACAAATTTAGGTCACAACGACAACCGCCATACAAATCTAGGTCACGACGACAACCGCCATACAAATCTAGGTCACGACGACAACCGCTATACAAATGTAGGTAAAATAGGGTAAAGTCTCATTATCAAACACGAAACGTTGTGTGAACCCCTAGGCACAGCAAATGAACATTGATCACGTTAAAACTTCATACCGCACGTGAAAATATGATATTTTTCTTTGAGATCATGATGTCTATGGTAAAGCGTTCTCTTAGTCACTATTGACCTGCGTCTCTCCAGGAATCCCGCTGTAAGGTTTTTTTTTCTGTCTGCAACCGCCGTCTGTTACGAAAGATGATTGTCTTTAGATTATTCTGAAAGGAGCATATAAAAGAGTTGATAAATATTTCAATGGATATCTACAGCCATAAGATTTTTTTAAAAGCACGGTAATTAAACTTCCACGAATGAGATTTCTTTCCCAGCAGCTGAAGAGTGGACGTGTTTTTTGTTTAACATCAGAGTGTAACCTGTCAATAAAAGTAAAGATGCTGATAAAAAGTGTGAATTTTACTCAAAGTCTGTAATGTTGAACGATAAAAGTATTTCTTTTTAGTTTGGCTAGATCAATTTTTCTCTAAAAATTAGCATAACTCCGTTTTTTATACAGCAACTGTATTTTGTTTTTCTCTTTCGCTATAGGATAACTTTTTAATTCCAGTTTAATTTATTCACACATGTTTATTGATCTTCCTTAATATAATAGATAGACTTTATCTTTGATTCCAATAACAACAAGATCTCATTTTAAACTAAGTGACAAGACGTAGCAGGGTTTCGTATTATTGACAAAAAGATACACTGGTATAGCAGTTTCTGCCAAGGTTACATATTTTCGCGATATCATATTTAAAGCTATTTCTGATGGTTAAATCGCGAAAAATAAACACCACAAAAAATGAGACTAACGAATTTTTTTTTTTTTTTTCCTAGAAATATGCTTCAATTTAGCTTCCAAATTTTGGAAAAACCTCTAAAATTTAGCCATAGACTGCATTTACAATGGAATACTTATAAAAGGTAGTATCTCTTGGAAAATAAAACTGATATTTTCTTATAGTAGATATTTTTACATTACCACAATAATTAATTCAGGGACACATTTCACGACCTAAATAATTCCAACGTGTACAGGAATTGGTAGCCACATTCAATTATTTAGATGGCTATATTTTGGGATAATTGTCGGTGTTCGCATCGCAAAATTGCCCTCGTTGAGATGTTGACACTGCCAAACCGTTAGATTAAAATGTATCGCCATGTTTTCCCGAACATGTCAAACGAGCCATTTAGTCGGTTTAACAGGAAATACTTGCGATTTGATTCCGGATTAATTGTTAGGTTGCTGTGAATGTGACAATATGGGACAACATTCCCTCAGCGGAAGGTGTACGCAAATGGCCTTTAATCGTTAGTGACGGCAATTAACGCAACACCTTATGCAAATAAGGCTTACAATTGACAAGAAAATGGTCAGATATTTGGACAAGGGCGGCGCTGAAGATGGCACCATTACCAGATTGTCGTGACGAAGCGACCGTCCGCGTTGTTAAACAGGGTTCTGAAAAAAGACAGGGGGAAACCATACGATAATTGTCTTTGTCCCAAAATGAATTAACCGACTCCAAGATTGATGCGTCATCCATGGAATTGGTCAATCTGACTTTTGATTGTGTATCGGAATGTCAATGGAGCGCCAAGCTACTCATCCGAGATTAAAGGAGCACGATTTCGTTATTACAATTACCACGTGTCGATGACAGTGTTTTTTCTTCCCCTTTTTTTTCTTTCTTTTATTTCAATGATTTCATTTCCGACGATGCATGCTTGCAGACGGTACAGCACATGTGACTGAGTGTTTAACCTGGACAAGGCTTACACAGCGTTCAATAACTTCGAGAAATTCCGAAACTTGAAACTTCCCATAGGAAAGCATTATTGGATTAAGAGCACAATCTGAGTTTAAGAATTCCTGAAATTTTGTAATGCTTTCCTAATGGAAATTAAGGAATTTTGATGAAAACGGGGCATCGAGTGTTTACATGTAAATTTTCCCGGAGCCAGTTTCAGCAATGCCCCTTATCTGACGGAAATTCTATAACAGAAAATTTTCCCAAGGAAAGCATTATACAATTTAAGGAAATTTCCATTAACTTAAGTTTTGCCTTAAATCTAAAAACGCTTTCCTATAGGAAGTTTCGGATTAAGGGATATCCTTTAGTCAGTATTGAAATGAATACCATATCCATATCCCAGTTATCCTAATACTCCAGACACCTCCAGGAAGATATCTACCCCTCGAATTTCTTTAAATTTTATGGAATATCGTAATGGAATATACGACAAACTGCTTGTTTTAAAAATTAATAGAATCATAACCATTACTTAATTAGCCCGGATAGAAGAACCAACAGAATCTTAACGCGGGATCAATTCCGAGTACCCTAAAATAAACCACGTGGTCGGGTAGGTGAACTATACCTTTTGCGGTAAGTGAATCGAAACCGATATGCTTTGTTAAACACCAATGAATAACATGACCAACATAACATTCGGTTACAAAGAAGCATTTATAAAAATTAGAACTGGAAAAGCATTATACGAATCTGTCGAACTAGGACACGGTATTAACATGTATTTAAAGCTTACGTCGTTAGGTGGACCCTAGCGATTAATCGTCACTGATAAAACCGGTAAATAATTAATAATGGTTATCAAACCTTTCGTCCACCTCATTAAACGTCCATGTATTATAGTCATTATCATCTGCTTGACAATACGTTACAAACACCCGGCTAATGACAATGACAAAACAGTAGATTAATCGTGTTGGCTAAACCCTCTATCCACCTCATTAAAAGACAATAAATGATTATCTAATGTCTGACCGTTTCCCAGAGATGCGATGCTCATCTACGTGCATGTCTGGTGGTGATAAGGCTACGTCTGGGATTTGTCTCCGTACCTATCATATCTCCAGATCTCCGTGGCCGGGAAGATCCATCCATCCGCTTGGTTACTAGCTCCATAATTCAACGCACTGTCCCAGTCCGCTTCAGTATCTCAAACCAATAGCTCATCTGTTGTTTTTTTTGTTTTTTATTTTTTATTTTTAATCTCTTTTTTTTTTTTAATCAATTTATCTATTATGTTGGTGGTGGTAGGTTTTTGTTATCTACATGTAAGTTTGGATGGTACACTGAAATTGATGTCAAAGATTCGTATGTACACGAATATCGATGAGCAATTTGAATGGTACACACGAGTTGATGACATATTTGAATAGTACACACAAACCGATGACATATTTGAATGGTGTGGTTGTTTCTTTTTGTGCACATGAATTGATGACAAATTTCAAAGGAACGCATGAATGGATATGAAATACCTAAATGAACAGGAATTCTTGATGATAACTTGAACATTATACCCTAATTGGCGACATCTCCTATCGAATGATTTTATTCTTTAGTTAGAAAAAACTATAAAAAAAAATAATAATAATAATGTATCGTTAATCTGACATTTTGGAGTGAAATTCTGTCCGGCTTAAATTTTCTGTCAAATTAAGTTCAGATAGCGTTTCTGTGATACATGAACAGTGTCTTCAAATGGAACGTTTTGGAACGCCAGAATCGTCTGATAAAGAATGCTAAATCCTTGATATCACACATGCACCATCAAATATCTTAATGTAACATCAGCTGTTGCAGGGATCAAAATCTCTCAACAAACCTCCAATTTATCAATCAAAGAAACTCGACCGTTTTATAGTTTCAACAATTTATTGAAACCATTTCGATGGGCAGTGACATTTACAACGGAAACGTGTGAAAAAATAAATATCAAACAAATAGTTATCAATGAAAAGCAATGAAATATATCTTTGAAATGGCCTTGAAGTTTTTGAAAAATAATTAAATTTGCAATTAGTTTGCGCGGCTATCACCCGAATGTGAGTCATATTCACGCCTCCAATCACCAAAGAGTTCTATGATACTCGATGGTACCATGTCAAACACTGAAAAAATAGAGTAATGAAAAATTGCAGTATAAAAAAAAAACAATCTTTCACCTAGGACGGTGTAAATAATGCCACGTGGTCTTCGCCTTGGAGCTATCAAACACAAATTTTATAAGAAAACAAACAATTGGTGCTCCCAAGCCTAGAACTACTCACCCTACTTGTAAGATAATAGTGAAAGGACATGCAAGAATAGAAAAATACGGTCCCCTACGGAATCGCAATTTCTCACAATAATGGAGTGTCTTCCTCATGCCAATCTTAACCAATGATTTTCGTCTCGGAATCATTTACATCAACCAGTTGATAATTGTAAAATCCACACAAATAGGTATGATAGATATCATTTGATGGAGTGTTCCGAACATCCCATTCGGAAGCCCAAAATTGTCGCTATTACTTCTTGCCCATTCCCTCCCATCTATTGTATGAGTCGTGTATATATGCAATCTAATTAAAATCTAGATGGTCATTCTCACCACGTTACATGAACATCTAGCAACATCCCATAAGGGGTCACGTCGGGGTGACCTTTGAGATGCGCGTTTTTCACTTTCAGGGCGAATTGTCAATTTGTCGATGCCATCGAAGCAAAACATTTCGTCACAGCATACACCTGAAGCAAACCATTTCGGCACAGTTATATGCTATATTCCAAGGGGACGAAATGAGATTAAACAAATTGACAGATTATGCAAGCCATACACTCTAGTCATGCTAATTCGGACATATAAAATTCACTTCCAAGATTCTGGAAATAGTCATTTGATTGGCTTATCCAAAAGTTCACTCTGACGTGACCCCGTATGGGATGTTTTTAGATGTTCATGTAACGCAATGAGAATGCCCATCTAGATTTTAATTAGATTGGTATATATGTTTCCAGCATTCACAGCTTGGAGACCCTTGCTATCTTTGACCTTCTACCCTTAGCCTCTATTCGGTTGGCCATGTAGCCATTTCCAGCTCTCCTCGCCCCCCTTACTTCCGTCACATTCCCAATATCGTATTTGTATACGCACGTTCCCAGCATTCCGCTGTATATCACCCCTTACCTCTTTTTACCCCTTTCCTATTCCCATTCCTAATTTTACTGGGTACATGTCCCAGAATTCCTCCAGCCTACAACCTGATAAATCATTTATTCCCTTGCTCCTTCTACCCCCATGCCCTCCATTCCTTCTAATGTCTATGCACGTTCCCATCATATTCAGCCCATCCTAGTCTTTCCCCTTTGTCCCCTTTCTTCCCTGAAACTGCCTTCTACTCTGTACAAATTCCCATTCCCACCATTCCCAATCTTAGCACAATCCCCCCCCCCACCCCCCACCCCCCACCCCCCGTCTTCCTTGCCCTTTCTTGCCCTTTCTTGCCCTTGTCCCTCCCCTCCCCTCCCCTCCTCTCCCCTCCCCTTCCCTCCCTTGCCCTTTCGTGCCCTTGCCCCTCCCCTCCCCTCCCCTCCCCTCCCCCATTGCCCCCTATCTCCCATTGCCCCACCCCTTCCTTTTATCCGTACATGCTCCCAGCATCTCCTTCCTCGCACACTATACAGCGTCGTTTGACACGTGATTCAAGGAGAATTTGTGGCGTTGTCCTGTAGCAGGCGACCCCTGGCGACAGCTGTTATGTAACGAGCGTTAATTTAGGGGACAGATGGAACTCGGTGAAACTGCATTCGTACTGTGAGGCAGAACATCATAACTTAATCAAATTACGATGAATTGGTTCGTTAAAACACGAATGGCCGCCCATTGACACACTATTGGACGTTTCCCGAGCCCGAGTCTTGTCATTACTGCTAGGATAAGCCCCTATCTCTCTCCATGTTGCCCACACAGACTTTCCAGGAAGAATTTTTTTCTGTATAACGACTTAAAAAACGGAAATGAGAGAAATTGGAAGTTTTAGGTGGTAAACATTGACTTTCTTTGTTCTTCAACGAAGAGGCATTGGCTAATTGCCTTTAAATTATAGAAAATGATGAGGAAATTATTTTTTTTCTTTAAATCTTCAGATGATTAGATTTTCCGTGAAATAAATTTTCCTGATTGTGAAGGCAAGACTTGAACATAAGAATCGATTTTAACGATGCTTTCTATTTTGACACTGTTTTCTTTACATTTTTGGAAATATTGGAACATGTACATGTAGATTGTTAAAGACATGCTATAAAGTGATCGTTTCGGATGTTTTTACATAGGAAATCTACTTGTTTCTTTCTTTCTTTCTTTCTTTATCTCTTTTTCTCACAAATATAAATATGATATATGACATTTGAAATAACAATATTGATATGACCTTATTACAAAATGGCGAAGTAAAAATAACAAAGTCCCCTGTCCGGGACTCGAACTCGTGATCTATGACAGCGAATCTATAGAAGATACTGCGATTGGCTAATTACTAAATACATTATAGGTGAAAGGGACAAACTAAGGAAAGTGGTTTGAGGAAACTTCCTCTGTATCATATGCATGTACGTATATAAAGAAAAACGGATATTCAAGGACATGCGGAATGAAAAGTAGAAAGTAAATCAAGGCACGGCATATAGTATGGTGGACAATAGAACATTCAGTGAGATTCAGAAAAGTGTTTATTGTCAACTTCTGCCGTCGGCATCGGTAAGGATTTTCACATAAGGATCTTTCTCTAAAAAATATACATTTATATGGAAATATGTTATCTTGTAAAAATGTCTTCTGTAAAATTCCATAGAGAAACGGCTTACTTAGTAGTATAACTTGGAAGATTTGTGCTCAATTCACTTGTAAAACAAAGATACACGTATATAATGTGTTTAAATCAAACGCGTATGTATATAAAATACAATTTCACAATTTACCTAACTGTAATTAAAATTTCCAAACCTTTTCTAAAAGCGCGAATCAAGTAAAGATAGAATTTTTTGTTTATTAAAACCTGCTAAAAACCACATCTCGTTCTTTTGGTTTTCATTTTGGAATTTTCATACATTAATAAAAACAAATCGACATCAAACATTTCGATTAATAGCGAGCCGACGCCATGTTGCTTTTTGAAACCTAACGAAACCCAAGTCTCGTCCATTGTATTTTTTTGGTTTTGGTATTTGCAAGTCTCGTCCGCACAGGGACTATGTTTCGTTGTTGGGTTCAGTGTGGTCCTTGTATTTTTTATATGACTCATGTGCTATATTTTCCCATAATTGAATTTCAAGGGTCGATTTCCAGATCCCAGTGTGTCAATGTTTGGCCTATCTTGGCCATTGTCGAGTCTGACCTTGTTCTTGTGATGTCTATCATGTTTTTAATGTAGCCTACTCGTCTTGTAATGTATATCCCTCTACATACATGATGACTCCTAAAAAACCCTACAAAACGACCCCTAAAAGTCCTTACAAGTCGACCCCTATATGCCTCTACATGTCGACCCCTAAACGTCCCTATAAGACAGTCCCTTAAAGTCTGTACAAGATGGTCCCTAAAAGTCCCTACAGGGTTGAGAAGAATCAACCATCGGTCTGTCGCCGTCCTTGACCTTTCATGTGACCTCTGTTGTGACCTTCTCGCGTCATCCCAGTGTCTAGGCGAGATGAGCTACTCGGGATACAGATGAATGGCTCAATAAACTTTAACAAATTTGTTGAGGATGACACGCCCTAAATTGTGTAATAACTGGCGTATAACAGCCCCAGATATGTGGCTCTCTGTACTGAAAACTCAGATGTCAAATTAAACTGCGAGTGAAGTCTGTTTCTTGACGATGTCACATGTAATTAGCCATACTTCCATTGTGCTAGTGAGGAAAGGCGTTTTCCAGATGATATTTAAACCTGCGTATTGATTTCAAAATGTAAAAAAATAGTGCAAAATTAGGTTAACGGTATCACGCTATCCAATATGCTTCCATTGAAAATTCACAGAAGAACATAACAATTATCATATTTAACCATGTCCACATGATGTACTATTAGATTATGATTTTACGCACTATCCTATAGGTATACAAGGTCATGAGCGATGGCTTTGAGTAACTGACAGCTTTTTAGAGAATTGTTTCCCAGTAAAGGGAAATTAGATATCGTGGATCATTGTTTGCCTCATTTGGAGATATCAGTTTGTTCCATTTCCTAGTTTTTCTTCGACTGGGGTATCTCTTTTTATCTCGTTCGTTATCGAGATTGTCGCAGTGCTGACTCCGCCCACACCATATTTTAATGAAACACTGTATGTTTTTATTTAATTAAACCCCGCCTGGACTAAAAAAACGTGTCTGTGTGTGTCAGGGGGGGGGGGGGGGGGGGGGGGGGGGGGGGGGGGGGGGGTGATTTCACGAGTTTATTTCTGCGAAGTACCATTAATACCAATAAACTTCACAAAATAACGTTTTTGCGACTGGATTGATTTTCTTCTCGTATTTAGCGTAAATATTTCATTTTAAAGCATTGATGTAAATCTCAAAATCTCAAAATAGAAAAGAAAAGTCGCATTTACCCTTAAAAAATGAAAATCGAAAGTTCGTGTACTTTAACGCTTTAAAATTTTGAAAAAAAATGTAAGTCAGGGTCATGGAAAAGCTTTTGTAATGCGGGACAGATCCACGTCAATAATGCGCTTACATTAAAGCTTTGGTGGCAAGAAGCGTGCTGCATGTCATTGTTTAGACGGGGGAGGGGCTGGAAATCATGAAATAAATCATATTCCATTAATTCCCTAACAGTAATGTAATGTAAGTAACCAGTTGTCAGCATATTAGAAATTGAGTCCTTGAGTTGATTCAGTCTACTGAGCTGTATAAATGATCGCGGCATTATTGCAAGTAGCGAAGCGATAGTCTGGAGTTTCTTGATTTACTGATTAAAACTCGTTAAGTATCCGATATATTTAGCAATGTGTGAGTTTCTGCACATAGAAAGGCATATTCGATAAAACGCAGGTGTATAATTATATTACTCTTCAAACATGGTACGTGCACATGTGATTTGTATTTGAGTCAAGAGTATAAACAGGTATGTAATACATGTACCATATATTCTTTGATTAAAATCACCCGGACTTGGCTGGAATTCCAAATCAGCGGTCAATTCGTACATTTGGGCCGTTGGTTGAGTCCTGCGACTAAGTCGCCAGTCCTATCTTTAAAATATCCTTTGGAGGGCTGACCATTGCCGTCAATGTTACAGAGTTTTTTTTATACTGACATGGACACGGTAAAGATGAGAGTAGTACATGTACTTTAACGTTGTGCAGACAAAATGGTTCTTAGATTGGACATGTAAGTCAGTCAGGGTCATAGAAAAGCTTTTGTAATTCGGGACATATCCTTTGTCAGTAATGCGCTTACAGTGAATCTTTCGTGACATGCGATGGATGCTTATGCCGTACGGCTGGACGGAGAATGGAGAGTTTGGCATGAAATATGCATATGTTCTGTCGAATATTTGCTGTCGCGTCATGACATTTTCACCTGGTATTTCAAGGTATAACAAAGAAAAATGATATCAGTTACCAATATGATCCACTTTAAGAAGGAGACATCTTGTCAGTGAGGAAAATGCCATCACTGTTTTTAACAAATCGACATTGATGTTAGGGTAAATATCAGCGGCAAATCAGATGTCAAGGTCGAAAGGTCATCCTCGTTTAAGATTGGCCACTGGTCAGATCAGTATCCCATTCTCGACAACATTACCACCCAGACACCGGTTGCTATGGTACTAATCCTGTTGCTAACGATCTATGTCCTGGACATGTCCTTATTTGATTGATTAGAGGGTTGGTCATTCCTGCAACGGTCATCTGCTGGACATTGGTTATGGCTGCTGATTAGTTAACTACATTGTGTGCACTACAGGGTCACGCGCAAAGAGGTTGATATGGTCAGGTTTGACAGAAATGCTTTGTTCTACTGAAATCTGGACTGACCCGATTCTTTTATTCTAGAAAAGTATTATCAATAAAAATGAGCCTTATAATTTGAGTTATCTCTAATATGTCTGATCCTAACTATGGGGAGATAAGCTAGTGGCTTTTTCTATGCATTCCTTGACAATATCTTAAGGGCTGGTAGCTAGTCTAACTGAAACAATCTGTGAATTGTTTTAAACTTCTGGATCTTTGAACCAATGAACCGAATATAAATGGAAGCTGGTTGAACAATTCATAGACAAATACAAATATTGGACGATATGTTAATATGCATTTATCTATTTAACTTATTTTTAGCGTCTACTAAATTGTATTCATTTGCTTGTGTTAATCTTACCTCGTATGGAAACTCCATTCGATCTCAATCGAATACAGGGATAATCAGAATCAGATCTGGCCGAGTCTTAAAATAATATGCCAGCTAGATCCAAAGTCATTGGAATCATTAGTTAATTGTCTGTTCCAAATTACTAATGAAATTAAATTTTTATTTTTTTCTTCGTTCTGTATCTATCGTAAAGGAGCTTTTTATTCTTCAGTTCATTTAAGGTTAACATAATTATCAAGCAAAAAGGATTAAACAACAAATAAGAAAACATGAAGCGTGTGTAGGGCTACAGATAGAGGGCGAGACAGTATCACTCAAATGAAAACAAAATGTGCACGCTGGGCTTATCGCTAAACTACAATTTCACGCAATACATACAGCAGACACTAAAATAGCTTGTTTCATACATTTGCAGGTAGTATTTCATTCGTATTAAGCAATTTTCTATCTATATATAGAGACCACTATTCTCCCAATCCCACAAAACGGTTTACTACACAATCAATACTTGTGTAAACTGATGTGGTTGGGTAATAATGCCATTTTATATTTATCAATGTGACGCTTGACAGTCCGCTTCAAATAACACTGTGAATGTGTTTGAATCAATCGCTCATATGACTAAGACTGTTGATACACAGGAAAATAAGTCCATTGTATGATGATTGCAGTTTGGCGTGTCAAATATTCACTTCATCAACGAAAGAAACTATATTTTAGTATTACGTCTAATCGCTAATTGCATTTTTTATTGTCATGTATTGCATTACCAACTTATAAAGAAATGTTTATCCCATAAAACATCGTACACAATGAACTTGACGTATACTAATTATGATGGGTAGCTGTTCTTCATGTTTGCTATGTCCTGTCTGACATTGCTGGTCATTTTCAGTGTCATGGACATTGATTGCCATGGTCACTGGATTCCGGACATTGATTGTCAGGCATGGTCACTTTACAATGGTCGCATGTGGTACGACGGTCAAACAGGGACATTTGTAGTGTAAATTAAGCTCAGTCCAATTACACTGGGCTGTAAACCAGGATCTGATGTGTCATCCTACAATAGTCAATTATATAAAGCTCTGTCAGCTTAACATCTATAGAATATAACTTTGTTATATCAATTCTATCTACAATTTCATACTTTTTTTGAAAAAAAAGACATCTTTATACTAATTCTTGTTATTCTTGAACACGTTTTTTGCATTTTATTTCAATAATACGTAAAAAAATCCGGTTCACAATTGTCATCATATAGAGGTGTAAAGTTACAGATGCTTTGAAATGGCCAATTCCAAGACGGTGCGCGTGCAATGGACGTGTTAGTCTCTACGTGTTACAAGTTGGAATAGTGTGTAGGCATTTAATCTTGACCATGTACTATCTGTCATTAATGATCGAAGGCGAGGCCTCGGTTGTAAATAGGGGGCGCCACCACAGTGTCATCAAGCCTTTCTATTTAGTAGTGCTGTGGTGAGTCACATGTTCTTGTGGTTTTATAAACATAGTGTTGTTTAATTCCATATAATCCTAATGGTGATATATGGTGACAACATCATCTGTCTTCTGAGATCACTTCTGCTGCCTATCTCTGTACAGTAACATGTACCATAGAAACAGTAAAACCTGTGTAAGGGACCACTCCTCCTGTCTATATATGTACAGTAAAACCTGTGTAAGGGACCACTCCTGTCTATACATGTACAGTAAAACCTGTGTAAGGGATCACTCCTGTCTATATATGTACAAACCTGTGTAAGGGACCACTCCTGTCTATATATGTACAGTAAAACCTGTCTAAGGGACCACTCCTGTCTATACATGTACAGTAGAACCTGTGTAAGGGACCACTTCTGTCTATACATGTACAGTAAAACCTGTGTAAGGGACCACTCCTGTCTATATATGTACAGTAGGACCTGTCTAAGGGGCCACTCCTGTCTATACATGTACAGTAAAACCTGTGTAAGGGACCACTCCTGTCTATATATGTACAGTAAAACCTGTCTAAGGGATCACTCCTCCTGTCCATACATGTACAGTAAAACCCGTCTAAGGGACCACTCCTGTCTATACATGTACAAACCTGTGTAAGGGACCACTCCTGTCTATATATGTACAGTAGGACCTGTCTAAGGGACCACTCCTGTCTATACATGTACAAACCTGTGTAAGGGACCACTCCTGTCTATACATGTACAAACCTGTGTAAGGGACCACTCCTGTCTATACATGTACAAACCTGTGTAAGGGACCACTCCTGTCTATATATGTACAGTAGAACCTGTGTAAGGGACCACTCCTGTCTATACATGTACAGTAAAACCTGTCTAAGGGACCACTCCTGTCTATACATGTACAAACCTGTGTAAGGGACCACTCCTGTCTATATATGTACAGTAGGACCTGTGTAAGGGACCACTCCTGTCTATATATGTACAGTAGAACATGTGTAAGGGACCACTCCTGTCTATATATGTACAGTAGAACCTGTGTAAGGGACCACTCCTCCTGTCTATACATGTACAGTAAAACCTGTGTAAGGGACCACTCCTCCTGTCTATATATGTACAGTAGGACATGTCTAAGGGACCACTCCTGTCTATATATGTACAGTAAAACCTGTGTAAGGGACCACTCCTGTCCTTATATGTACCAACCTGTGTAAGGGACCACTCCTGTCTATATATGTACAGTAGGACCTGTCTAAGGGACCACTCCTGTCTATATATGTACAGTAGAACCTGTGTAAGGGACCACTCCTCCTGTCTATACATGTACAGTAAAACCTGTGTAAGGGACCACTCCTGTCTATATATGTACAGTAGGACCTGTGTAAGGGACCACTCCTGTCTATATATGTACAGTAGGACCTGTGTAAGGGACCACTCCTGTCTATATATGTACAGTAGGACCTGTCTAAGGGACCACTCCTGTCTATACATGTACAAACCTGTGTAAGGGACCACTCCTGTCTATACATGTACAGTAGGACCTGTGTAAGGGACTGATTTTTTGGGGGCATTTTACCATTTAATGGACTTAAATTGTTTGGCACAAAACCCTCTTTAAAGATTTTGGGGGTAAGTTTTGGAAAGCTTGTAAGTCCACACCCTTCTTATTTGGTTTATACATCCATTAGAGGTCTAGGAGCGATATTATATGACGTACAATTTCAAAATGACATGCTTATACATACATAAAGAATGAATGCATAGTGTGATTGCTGCCGCCGGTGAGCTTTCGCAATCATTGATTGCACTTGTTTTTAAACCGATCTTAAGGAAAGTTTTGCTCGGTAGCATTTGTTACCATGACGTACAGATATGGCTAATGAAGCAGTGATTTGTTTGAGCAATTTCTTTTGTTACACTCTGATATCTTATGCATTTTTATTAAGAATCCGTGTCGCGTTGACTGACATATATGTGCCCTGTCCTTACCGACCGGTCGAAAGATAACCTGTCTCTAAAATACTGCATCTGCCTGGTCGTTAGGTAGGGCTTTTCTGGAGGAAATTGGTTATCAATATTTTATTCTATATGTAAATTGATCATCTGATATTCAATAAATGTGTAAAATATCTTTAGAATGTTCATATATCATTAAAACATCTCCGTGTTGTTTTCAAAACGATATTTCTTTGTTTGTAGTATATGTAAATATATTGCCTGCCAATGTATATAAAAATTCCGAAAATGTGAGAACTTCAAATACTCCACACAGAATTTATGAATTAATTATGAACTAATCTTACCATATTTCCGTCCATGGTATCGGCATGTTTTGTCACGGGAAGAAACTGTGTAATTCATCCCGGCATAGATAGCACAGTCCCGACAGGTGGGCATAATTTATTGTGGAGCGACCGGTATTAACTTAAATATTTTACGCGAGGAATCATTTTCAAGAATATCACGTACGTTATCTAAAAAGATAAAATAAAAATAAAAGTCTATATTTTCTTATAACACTTCCATAGAAAACGCATGTTACATTGTGTTGATTCACGAGGTGTGCTGATTGAATATCTTATTGTACGCTATATTCTACATACAAAATGCACACAGGGGCTTGGTACAAATTCCAACCCAATTTCAAATATATATTATGTGTTTATACATTATACAGTATGTGTTTAAGTGTCATATATATATATTGGACCGTCGTTTAGAAATCCATGCCAAGTCCCTATGCTCTAGGGCAAAAACCATTGCCTCTAATCAGTTGTCTGTAATTCTTTACCTATATAACCCCTTAAGTTTTGTTTGTTTATTTATTTGTTTGTTTATGTTTTTCACATTAAAAAATATTGCAGTTGAAGTAAGTCATCTTCAACCATGTTTAATGAAAATAAAATGATAGTTTTTTCTTAATTACATTTTGGTATTGCATGCACTAGGAAGGTGGAATGAAGAATACCTTACCCGTGCTAGACCTCGAGACCTCGTGACCTCTCACTCTCTGGGCGGACATTCTACCACTTGTCTAAAGGGAAATCCCCGCTAGCCTGATAACTAGTAACATGACCTAAAATCTTCACGTATGCATATAAATATAAATATTCTTGTGACCAATCGATAATAATTACATTTTGTCGAAGATATGACACCTTTAAGTTGATGAATCTCAATTGAGCCAAGTCTGTTGTCTTTGGTGTCAGAGAATTGAGAGCTATTGCGATAGCATTACGTTCTATGGGGTGGTTTTCTGTTCCCTACAAGTAGAGAGCTGGGAAAACTGATTATAACCAAATAACCATACTATATCTCTATTGCATTCTAAACGTGAATAAAGATCTCAACAAATTGCTTGATATGAAGCGATCAACTATCAAAGAGCACAACATGATACACTGGAACGCGTCTGTGCGTCTATATCACATGACATTAATTCCTCTGTATCACGTGACAAAGACGTACAGAAGCGTTTCATCCGGTCACGTGGTTCGCACTCGCTTACGGCACAATGGCAGACAGTCAATCATTTGGTTTCATTGATGCAGACTTAATGAAATAGGAATGGTACTTGAGATCCCCGACACTGGCCGACAGAGGGCGGCCTAACTCTATCAGTGTATATCTTACCAGTGTTTGAGTCCAAATAACGCCGCGATCCCCGGGGAATTGGACGTTCGGAATAGATATTCTCTTCACAGACTCATATACAGCCATGTGTAGTCTCATGGTTTGTCTGTCCTCATCAGCCTATTATTAAGTAGCCATCAAACACTCTTTCCACTAAATAGCGTATTGATTAGTTTATGTTGTTGGGATATAAATATGATTTAACGTTATTCAGAAACAGATCTTTCATCATGAAGGCGGAAAGTACCAGAAGTGTTTGTATTTGCAATGAATGATTGCGGTCTTTCTTTGGAAATCCTTACAATGCTATAGTAAAATGTTTTGCTTTACACGAGGAAAAAAGTATCAGCATAATAGGGTTTCCTAAACGAGTCCGGAATAGACGTAATAAATATCCGGAATAATGCATGACTCGATTATTAGGAACTATTCATCGTGTATATCGCCATCATGAACTCTGTATGACCTTCTCAGACTGAAAATAGACCGATGTTTTATGAAACAATACATCAATAGAGCAGAATTTGAAAATACCATACATGAAAGCCCATTAAGTATGGAGAGTCACTCTGAGTGTTGTATTTCGGACAAACACACCTTATACAGAAGCTATCATCAGACTGGAGAAACGTCATTGTTTGCATTCACACAGATTTACTGCACAACCTCAGCTTCATATGCAGTCCTTAATTATGAATATTACTATAACTCGTCATATCTTCACTGGGCAATTTCTCCTCTGTGTCATTCCCAAATATCTCTTCACTGCACAGTTGCTCATCTGCCTCGTTCCCAAATATCTCTTCACTGGACAATTGCTCATCTGCCTCGTTTCCAAATATCTCTTCACTGGACAATCGCCCATCTGTCTCGTTCACAAATATCTCTTCACTGGACAATCGCCCATCTGTCTCGTTCACAAATATCTCTTCACTGGACAATTTCTCATCTGCCCTTTCCCAAATATCTGTCAAAGGCGATTCCTCATCAGTCTCGTTCCCAAATATCTGTTCATTGGACAATTTTTCATTTGCATTTTTTCCAAATATATCTGCCATAGACAACTCCTTATCTGCCTGGTTCCTAAATTCTTCTTTATTTCGCGAATACTAACATTTCCTACAAGGAACGCAATGCTGGTAGATTACATATTCGGCCAGTATATTGACACTACTGACAAAATACGAGACTAATTTCGTGAATACGTGACATCCTACAGCAATAGTTACACGTTATACGAGATAGTAGAAGTTGCCCGTTTAACCTTCCAATACGTGGATAGAGTGATCACGTGACCAGCAGACAGAGTTTATGCTGTAGTCGACACTTTCCAGTGTTTCTACAGGAAACGAAGACCATTATCTTAAACTCTTTACGACCCGTGTTGTGCTATGATTGTGTTCTAAACTTTACACAGTCTTAATTAAAACACAGTATAGGGACACGTTGTGTTCTCACTCCTGACTTAAATCATACACGATCCGTGTATTTTCTCACCGCTGGCATTGTATAGTATTGGATTCCGTCTTTATTGGTGTTTCCCGAGCGTAAGTCCATGATGGAGAGTTATGTTCTGCTTCTTAAGAATGAGCGCACGTGGAGAATTTCTTCCCTGCTTCCCGAGAATAAGCATACGCGGAAAGTTTCTGTTCTGCTTCCCGATGCGAGTGTCCATGGAGAGTTGCTCTCTGCTTCTTAAGAATATGCATGCGTGCAATATCTTGTTTGATTCCTGAGAATAATAGAACGTGGATATATTCTCTTCTACTTCCTGAGAATATAAACTTTATTAATTATATAACAAACCAGTAATATTATAACTCTGGTTGAAACGAATGGAAGTGCGGGAGTCTTTAAGTGAGAGGAAACTGGAGCTCTCGGAGAAAGCCCACGCGGTCGGGCAAGTGACCCCATAACCTTGCACGTTCGATCTGGTAATCGAACCCCAACCGAGTAGCTGAAAAGGCAAATGTGTTAACCACTGCCACCCGACCACCCTCATTCTCAGAATAAGTGCACGAGTAAAGATTCTCTGTCTTTCCAAGGAGTACCTTCAATTTTCTCTTCTGCTTGTTGAGAATAAGTGCATGTGTAGAATTACCTTTCTGCTTCTTGATAATATATCCACGAGCAAAGTTTCTTTCTTTTTCTTGCTGAGAATATGTGCAAAATCCCCCTGTCCTTCCTGGGATATGTTGTCGGGGTGAGTTTCTCTCTTACTTCTAAGAATATTAAGGATAGCATCACGTGGTAAGATTATGACTCCTGTACCTCTCTGTCTCATGAAAATAAGTGTTCCGTTTCTTTTTGAACAAGTCTATTCATATGGTTTCCCTCTGCTTTCTAAGAATAATCCCGAATGTATCTCCTCTCTTTCCAAAGACAATGCGTACGCGTAGAATATTTCTTTTTCCTACGAATAAGTCAATATGCAATTTTCTCTATTTTCGGGTATAAGTCCATTCGCAGAGTTATTTATAATACAACAGTACGAGTTCTGAATAGTATTTTGAAGAATTTGACTTGGTTAATTTTGTTTAATGTCCTATTAACAGCCAGGGTCATTTAAGGTCGTGCATGGTTTTGGAGGTGGAGGAAACCCAGAATACCCGGAGAAAAACCACCGACCTACGGTCAGTACCAGGCAACTGCCCCACGTGGGTCTCGACCTTGCACCCCAGAGGTGGAGGGCTAGTGTTAAAGTGTTGGGATACCTTAACCAGTCGGCCACCGCGGCCCCATTTTATTTTTGTTTAACAAAACAATGTGTGCATAAAAACAAAACACTGCAAATATATTTATTGAGTTTCTGAATATGTTTATTTATTTTCCCATGAAATCACTATTTGCCATTGTTATAATGGGTGAGTTATCACTTGTGTCAAAACACATAAATCGTTAAACTGTGATGATGAATGGCTTACAACGCTTTTAAATAGCAGTACACTATTTATCAATTTTAAAGCCTTTCACATTTGTATGATTTTGTGGGGTTTTTATCGTTCATGTTCATAACTGACTCGTTTTAATCATCGATAAAATCTATTTAACGCCTACAGTGCTACCTATGATTAATATAGGACACATAACCAAAGTGCGTCATTGAAACGGAACACAAAAATGTCTGACATTTCAAATATGTCAAGAATAATTGTAGATCATGCTATTAATGTGAAATGTCGCATTAATTGTTGTAGTAAAACATTTCAGTGTTTATTTACAAATAATCAGCATATTGTTTTAAAGTGCATATGTGTACAACCGAGAAAAACAGCACTTATAGAAAATTGTACCAGAGGGAAAATGCAACGACCGGGATTCGAACCCAGACATCCGAATTCTAGACGAACGCGCTAGTCATTTGAGCTACTTGGCCACCTTCCGTTCAGACCAGTCCATTTTCCGCGACAAAGTATTGACAAAATCAATTTCGGTCAAAGTTATCATTATAGTTTCTTTATATCTACTAATTCCGATGAACACGTGTGAATGAAAATCATCACAAGTAAGTATGCATAAGGAATACGCGATTCATTTGCACGTGGAAACGCGTTTTTATCTTTGTGATATTTAAGCTGAGGCACAACAGGCAGTCGTCTTGACGTCACGACACCGCACAACCGAAAGCGTCATGGATGACATCATATTGTCATTTGGAAATATTACATGTCCTTGTACGATATGAGGTCAAACGTGTTCGATGATTTTGGTGATACGCCTGGTGGTTCCGTTGTCACCAACTAGTTCTCATTTTGAGAGTATGACTGGACCTAGATTTGACCTAGATTTGACTAATTTGACCTAAATTTGACTAATTTGACCTAAATTTGACTAATTTGACCCAGATTTGACTAATTTGACCTAAATTTGACCTAGTTTCCTCGTTGAATCAGAAGACGCTTACCATCCTGGGGCATCTGGTCTTACACAAATAATATATTTTGAAGAAATCTCTACACAAATCTATATTTGTTTGTATCTAGCCATCGGTTTATCGATTTTAGCTTTAGAATTACGATTTCGTCTGTATGTCGGTATTCTCTGTTGTTTTTAAAACGTGTGGTATTACTTCACCAACATCTTGCAGAGGTCACAGGTCATCACAGCCCCCAAAAGTAATGTTTCGCTGTAAACAATGTGTGACGTGGCCTTCCCGCTTAAATAAATAGTAAGAATGACTCTATCCTTGCAGGGACCGCGGTGGCCGAGTGGTTAAGGTGTCCCGACACATTAACACTATCCCTCCACCTCTGGGTTGCGAGTTCGAAACCTACGTGGGGCAGTTGCCAGGTACTGACCGTAGGCCGGTGGTTTTTCTCCGGGTACTCCGGCTTTCCTCCACCTCCAAAACCTGGCACGTCCTTAAATGACCTTGGCTGTTAATAGGACGTTAAACAAAACAAACCAAACTCTATCCTTGTGCCTGTCTCTCAGATATCGTGGACACCCAAGAAGTAAAAAAAACAACTGTGCAAGATGTTAACAGATAATTCTTTTTCCATTTATAGACGTCTTCTTAACGTTGGTAATAGTACATGGGACATATTCTACATCCCATCCCTTAAGGTTTAGGTCATAGCTCCCCCAAGGATCAGACAAGATCACTTCATCAAGTCACGTTAAACTAACTACAATTTAGCCTGTTTGATATGTAAAGCTTATTTTTATTTTGTTTGTACAAACATTGATCTCGTGGTATAACGCGGGAATATTGGCGGCCTCTGTTGGTCTGTTATCGATTCAGTGTCTGGGACTCCCGCGTTAGGTAACCTCCTCAGATGCAGCTAGTATAACGATTGGCAATATGATGGCACCTGTATAATCCAGCCAACTACGTTTAATACCTGTATAATCCGACCAACTATGTGTACTACCTGTATAATCCGGCTAACTATTTGTAATACCTGTATAATCCGGCCAACTACGTGTTATGCCTGTGTTATCTGACCAACTACGTGTTATGCCTGTGTTATCTGACCAACTACGTGTAATACCTGTATAATCCGGCCAACTATGTGTAATACCTGTATAATCCGGCCAACTATGTGTAATACCTGTATAATCCGGCCAACTACGTGTTATGCCTGTGTTATCTGACCAACTACGTGTTGTACCTGTATAATCCGGCCAACTACGGTCAACTTTGTGTAATACCTGTATAATCCTGCCAACTACGTATAATACCTGTGCTATATGACCAACTATGTGTAATACCTGTATAAGCCCGCCAACTATGTGTAATACCTGTATAATTCGATATTTCAGGTTATTGGTTTATTAAAGATAAATTATATTTCACCATGTAACCCTCCACCACCTGACACTTGTTTACGTAATAAAAGCCCGGATGTAACTCGATATGATCTCCCGGTTTAGGTCTGGTCGGCTTGACCACGGATACATGATGACTCCGCCATATTTTATCTGCGTCCCCCAGGAATATACAAACCTTTATCACATCTTCCAATAAAACTGCTCAGCATTTGATCAATGGTTCCATTGGGAATAAGGTACAGACATGCATTGTCATAAAAGCTATTATGAACAAGGTAAAAACACTGAATGCGACAGTGGAAATGTGCATGTGTCTCCAAGTTGGTCTAATATTATGACTGGCTATATGTCAGTGTATTGTTCTATTTGTATATGAAGACAATAGTTATTTCATCTATACTGCAAGACCAATTTCCAACATAACGGTTTTAAGATCACTTCTATAATAATAGAGTTCTTTGATTATAGCCAGGCTTGGTAAGAATATGCCCATCGTTATCGTCTAGAGTTTAAATTCTTATTCACTGATACGTTTAACATAGGCGTGAAAAGTTAAAGCGTCCTACTTACGCCGATCACGAATGTTTGGTCGAAAGCTATTAATTGTCTACATCAATGAATTCGTGGCAGACAATTGACCGCGTTTTCAGTATTATGGGGTGTGTATAGATTTATTTGATGCCTTGCACATAAAATGCATCATGCGTAACAAGCGTGTTGCTGCATGGGATATAAAACAAAACGTTTAAGTGACAACGATTTACATCTTCAGTATGTAACCTAATAACAACAATTTCAGGTAAACATAAAGTCCTTCAAATATCGACCAACAGGAAGTAGATTAACCCACGTGCTAACTTAAATTAGTTTTCTAGACAGCGTTTATCTATGGGCAATAAAACAAACGTAGGTTGTCAAATTAGTTTTTACGTTTATGTCAGGGAAATAAAATAATGAGGTGTGATAAAGATAGACGCACGGGAATTTGTCGCTTGAATTAGGGGCCGTGATGCTATAATCATCTTATCATGATCACGTGACAACCAGATGGTTTCCATGGTTTTAAAGCGGAAACGGAAATGCATTGCAGTTTTATCAGATAAATGACATACGAATATCTACCGAACAATCTCGCTTGAATAGATTTAAAATGAAAAATAAAAAAATAAAAATAAAAAATACCGCTGCCGGTAGACGACATATATCAGGCACATATAGTTATTTTGTCTTTCATCGTGAAGATTTATTGTGACTGACTGTTGTCGGTTTCTATGCGACGTGATTTTAGATTATATACATACATAGCAGAGTATAGATTCATCACGCAGAGACGTGTATGTCGATACTAAAGAAACCAACAAGCACCGAACAGAACAATAATACTAAATAATGACAATAGAATCGGAATGACACGGTTACCGAAAAACGAGAACATATGAAAGAGCGAACGGAAGAAAAATAAAAACAGGAAAAAAACAAAAATGCTCAAAGACAGTACGTGTAGGAATGAAAGGGGCAATTCAAGAGACGATGAACATTGGAAATGAAATAGGGATCGCCAACAAGAGTGAACAACGGAGAACAGCAAGAAGTAAATAGACACCAAACAACATGAACACACCAAGGATTGTAGGGACAACAAACAACATGACACGGTTACCGAAAAAGGAGAAAATATGAAAGAGCGAACGGAAGAAAAATAAATACAGGAAAAAAACAGAAATGCTCAAAGACAGTACGTGTAGGAATGAAAGGGACAATTCAAGAGACGATGAACATTGGAAATGAGTTAGGGATCGCCAACAACAGTAAACAACGGAGAACAGCAAGAAGTAAATAGACACCAAACAACATGAACACACCAAGGATTGTAGAGACACCAAACAACATGAACACACCAAGGATTGTAGAGACACCAAACAACATGAACACACCAAGGATTGTAGAGACACCAAACAACATGAACACACCAAGGATTGTAGAGACACCAAACAACATGAACACACCAAGGATTGTAGAGACACCAAACAACATGAACACACCAAGGATTGTAGAGACACCAAACAACATGAACACACCAAGGATTGTAGAGACACCAAACAACATGAACACACCAAAGATTGTAGAGACACCAAATAACATGAACACACCAAGGATTGTAGAGACACCAAAACAACATGAACACACCAAGGATTGTAGAGACACCAAATAACATGAACTCACCAAGGATTGTAGAGACATCAAACAACATGAACACACCAAGGATTGTAGAGACACCAAACAACATTAACACACCAAGGATTGTAGAGACACCAAACAACATGAACACACCAAGGATTGTAGAGACACCAAATAACATGAACACACAAAGGATTGTAGGGACACCAAATAACATGAACACACCAAGGATTGTAGAGACACCAAACAACATCAACACACCAAGGATTGTAGGGAAACCAAATAACATGAACACACCAAGGATTGTAGAGACACCAAACAACATGAACACATCAAGGATTGTAGAGACACCAAATAACATGCACACACCAAGGATTGTAGCGACACCAAACAACATCAACACACCAAGGATGTAGAGACACCAAATAACATCGACACACCAAGGATTGTAGGGACACCAAATAACATGAACACACCAAGGATTGTAGAGACACCAAACAACATTAACACACCAAGGATTGTACAGACACCAAACAACATGAACACACCATGGATTGTAGAGACACCAAATAACATGAACACACCAAGGATTGTAGAGACACCAAATAACATGAACACACCAAGGATTGTAGAGACACCAAATAACATGAACACACCATGGATTGTAGAGACACCAAACAACATGAACACACCAAGGATTGTAGAGACACCAAATAACATGAACACACCAAGGATTGTACAGACACCAAATAACATGAACACACCATGGATTGTAGAGACACCAAACAACATGAACACACCAAGGATTGTAGAGACACCAAATAACATGAACACACCAAGGATTGTAGAGACACCAAATAACATCAACACACCAAGGATTGTAGAGACGCCAAAACAACATGAACACACCAAGGATTGTAGACACCAAATAACATGAACACACCAAGGATTGTAGAGACACCAAACAACATGAACACACCAAGGATTGTAGAGACACCAAACAACATGAACACACCAAGGATTGTAGAGACACCAAACAACATGAACACACCAAGGATTGTAGAGACACCAAACAACATGAACACACCAAGGATTGTAGGGACACCAAACAACATGAACACACCAAGGATTGTAGAGACACCAACCAACATGAACACACCAAAGATTGTAGAGACACCAAACAACATGAACACACCAAGGATTGTAGAGACACCAAATAACATGAACACACCAAGGATTGTAGGGACACCAAATAACATGAACACACCAATGATTGTAGGGACACCAAACAACATGAACACACCAAGGATTGTAGTGATACCAAAACAACATGAACACACCAAGGATTGTAGTGATACCAAAATAATAGGAACACGTCATAAATTATAGAGATGTCAATCCAACAGAAACACTTCAAAAAGCATAGAGACGCCCTAACAACAGGAACATACCTAGAACTATAGAGATGCAAAATCAAGTACAGATTTCAGTTACAATATTTATGCCAACATGAACAAAAATATATGTCGTCATAACCACTGATAGAATGTATAGTTGGTTAAAATATTTGATACTTGATAATTTTATATTGAAAAGATCATCTAGTCAAATGGATATTTTACGTTGTATTTCTTTTGGTAAATTAAGATTGACGAAACATGATTTGAACAATAACTTAACAGTTAAGATATATAAATATATATATTCTACAGTGATGTTTACGCCAAAGTCTATATAGGCGAAAAGTAATTGCATTCATATTGCTATGAATGCAAGTTCATAGCGACTGTTTCCTTTATTGAACACGCAACGGAGATGTGATACCCATGCATGACCTATTACCGTCATTATCTGAACTGCAAACTTCGCAAATGAATTCTAAAGAATGCGAGACGTGGATATATAGTATTCGCAAACTCGAGCTGTGAAATTAATACGTCAAACGTCTGACCGAAGCAGATGATCTACTGTTGATGACAGAAGGCCAGTAATGTCCCGCGGGTCGCTGTTAGGTCTCAATTTCTTTGTGACCTAATTGTGCTATAATGGAGCGATATTGGCAGATGATAAGTTTCCGCCATCTTGACAGCAATCAACTCCAATGTGAAGTAATTTTCCTGCGCTATTGGCGGTAATGTTTACATTTCAAAGAAATTTGTTACCAATTATTGAAAAGTTGATGAGAATGAAAATGAAGGATTTGTTTCTGGTAGTCGAACGCGTTATCGGATAGGTGGATGTTTGAACAAAACCTGTTACAATGGATTCAAAATGGTTCTGTAAATTGTCACGTCATTCTAATATTGGCTCAATTGAAAATTTACATAAATATCCCATCATGCATTTGTCAATGATTGATAACGGCATTATGTCACGTACACAGGAGGACCCGGATGCTTTCAGATTTGTCTGCTTGGCAAATTTTTGCTTTTAATTTTCATTCCAGAGTTTTGAAAAAGCTCTTATTTTATACCGAAGTTAAACCGAGTGGAAAGAGGGGAAAATACGACAGATAGTCCAATAATCGCTTCAAAAATACAATTTATCAGCGCAGCCTAGCGGAGAGAAATGGTACTAAGGCAGATGATAAAGTCTATATCAGTGAGTTCCGAGTGGATATTTGAGAGCTGTAGGGGGATGTCTTTGGCGGTATGCGATATGAACACGTAACAAGTTTTTGGCAAAATCAAGCACACGGTATTTTGAGAGAAGGTAAGTTGTCTGGCGATCATTTGAAGTGGCTGAACAAATCAGGGACAATGGAGCATGATATGGATGAGAGTAAGAGGGTTTTTTTAGTTCATGTACAGCTTATTCGACGAAGAACAATTTTGATAAGGGGGGGGGGGGGGGGGGGGGGGGGGGGCACCTTGACCTCTATCGGGAAATCAAAGAGACAAAATTTTCATTTCTCTCGCCGCCTTTATATCACTTTGGATGCCTTATCACTTTTCTTTTTATTATTTTTGTCGATGTAATTCCCGATACATAACGTGGCTATGTCTACCAATCAGATAATGTGTCTGGTGGGTGATAACAAATTGACGTTTCAGTAACTATATAACATTTTATAGTCGTCTACATGATAGGGACTGTCAGATTTTAAAACTGAAGGTCGGCCTGTCGTAGAAACTGACATTAAATCAGACTTGTAGTAAATGTGGTTTTACAATGAAAACAAGATAATGTTGCTAAAAAGTGTGTGCATCCAATTAATCAGAGTTACCGCCCTTTATTGTACATATTGTATCTATGATTTGCGGTAAAGGTATGGACATGTGTAACTTACCCCATCTAAATAATTTCATTTAATATATTAAGCTAGCGCACTTAAGGGTGTTTCCTATCTTATAATTGTATATTCTTGTATATTAACACTTCGATATTAGTATCTCCCTTTTGAAATTAAGCAATATATAACAAATATCGTCTGGGTTCCCATATTTTATTGGCTCGACTCTGACTTTAATACAATATCTACATCTTGTTATGATTTTTGCCCTTGTGGATTGCCGTTTGCAGGTAGATTCTAGCACGGTTTTTGCTTTTTTGTTGGGTTTTTTTGTTGTTTGTTTGTTTTTTGTTTCGTTTTTTTTTTTTTGGGTTTTTTTTTTTTTGTTTGGGGTTTTTTGTTTGTTTGGGGTTTTTTTTGGTTTTTTTTAGGGCTTACGATTTCTAAGTGGGAAACTTTTGGAATAGGATCCCTATCACATTGCGATATCAATGGGCCTGAAGATAACCAGGCTTTGAGAAACATGTTTCGTGAGAGAGCAGTGGTTGATAACTGCACTGGGTCACAAAACTCTCGCTCACATACACATATATGTACATACAATGAATAGAAAAGATGTCCCTTCACAAGAAAATTCTAATTAAAAAAGAAATAAGGTTTAGATTGCTTGGAATTGAAACAACAAAATACAGTAAAATGAGGATTTTTACGAGACTTGTGGACTTGTTTGTGAGTCAGATAAGCAGACTCGCGAGGCAGATTGAATATAAATAGCACGAAACGCTTTCGTAATGGTTCGGCATAGTGGTAATGGCGACATATTGTGACTTATGGAGGAAAAAAGACAAGTCACAAAAAGTTATTTCTGATAGGAAAAGTACATTTGAATTAATTAGCAAACATCTGTTATTTTTCAAATACCAGGAACGCTCTCTTTCAGGCATGTATATGGCATTTCATTGGCGTTTGAATTCTTGTATGTTGCTGGTGATAGTTTGGATCAACGCCGAAGCCAATTTGCTATCAAGTTAGACGAGTTTAAAATAGAACCGAAAATTTGATTCAGACATATTTTATTGCCTTTTCATAGCCTAGGGATTGGCACAAATTGTACAATTTATTCAAAACTATTTCTCTACAACAGAAGCGAAAATGAAATAATTTACCTCATTATGGCAAAACATTTTAAGCTGATTGTTCGTGGCGGAGAAGGAAGTTTATTGCTACCATCCCTGAACGGCAATTGGTCGCCGTCCCAACTACATGTATATTGTGGGGTAACCGCATGGATATAAATAGCTTGTCTGCTTTGATTGGCTCGCTAGCATACTAAACACGCAGTGATTGGTTACCTGTTGTCTGTGATGCCACCATTCGTAGGGATAAAAGTGGTGAAATGAAGAACATTGTACAACAAAATATGGTCGATAAAGTCAGGGAGATCCGAATGGTCATACAGAATTAACGGACATAGTTCTGCTATTCCACCCGTGCAATTTGAGGCACAGGGACCCGACACAAAAACCCAGCCCACGATCCATAATGCACTATGCATATATAACGTGTATGGACTATTGACAGGCAATCCGTGCCTTGTCCCTGTGGCTTGAGGATTAGGAAAATGTCTACGTGTTTCCATCCTGTTCTCGAGGAGAACTTGTAAGGATTTATCGGATTATAAGATAATCAGTTTCAAAATTATTTACCTTCGGGAAGCAGCACATACTTGATGAAATGCTCAGAAATTATATTAATGATTGTTTTTGAACACAAATTGTGCTTTAATTGGTTTTCACTCGACATGGAGATCGTTGATGCTTCATTAAGGCCGTTAATTATAGAAGAGATCGCCCTGCGGGGACTCGTTTATGCTCTCAGTTTTCATCAGCTAGTTTCTATGGCTTCTTAGAGAAAATTAACTTCATAAAGAATGTAAAAATTGTTTACATGCCGTGATTTAAATTTGTTAGTTTTTCAGAAAAATTGGCTCTAATGAAAACGCTAGAAATTTAACAGATAATGTAAAATCGAAACATTAACCTTCTGAAGCAGAAACAGGCGTAAAGACTTTCTCCAACATTTGATTACTAGAGTAATAATTTCACTGATCACGGCTCTGTATCTTAACGATGGAATGTTTACGGACTTCTGCGAGCTGAAGGCTAAGACGAGATTATTGAGTTAACTATTCCTTCGCTTCCCTGAATCTATCTCATTTATCAAAGTTACCTCCCCTCGTTATGACTCTACCAGTAGATGGCGCAGCGATAGTTCGAGAGATGGATGCATGGTGGAGTGAATGGCCTGGATTATCAATGATTTTCTTCTCAGAATTTGATTAGCCTGCAGCAAACCCTTTAGGATTGGTTTCCTATTGTGTCGTTTGACCAGTTGGGGGGGGGGGGGGGGGGGGGGGGGGGGGGGGGCGTAGATTGAACCAACTGACCATAAAGTCCATACATGAGCTGAATAGCGGGAGTCACAGGGGTCTGATGCGAGAGCTTCCGGTTCTATCCAATAAAATTGAGCGAGGACAATTTTGTCAGTGAAGGTCATTAACTTGCAGTAGGTGAATAGCTGTATCCTTCAATTTTGGCCGAATATTCATAAAATCCCTCCGGGAGCTAGATTGCCATGACGTTTTCCCCAGGGAGTGGTGATCGATAGTTTTGTACTGGCCGGACACGTCTGGCTGTAGGGACAATGAGATGCTGATCAGGCAGTGTCATCAGTATTATGGTTACTCAGGCCAGTCCGAACGGATTTTTCGTTTCATTTAATTTTCAGTCATTTATTCATTATATGAAAAAAAATGTAGAAAATAATAATAAATAAAGTCAATAGTGAAACCAGAGATGCCGGAAATCGGAAAATATCCTGCTTTTCTATTTCGACTGCTGACAGAATTTTTTTTTTTTATATAAAATTCCTCATTTTCACATTATACATGTAGGTTTTAAGCTCACATTCCCTTTCCTTAAAAAAGGTTTTTACAAATTGTAAAGAAATATATCAGCCTTGTATAATCTACAATGTATTACTGTTTTCAATGTTTTGTCATCGGCTCCGAAAATTGTTTCGTTTCGTTATATATTTCAAAAAAATCCGTTCCTATATAATTTTTTTTCTCCCCGTTCTATAATTTGTATGTACCGATCCGATATTCTTCCGTTCCGTTTTATTAGCTTCGAGGTTTATCAAATCTATCCCATCAGTCTGATGTGGTACGCTCCATGCGATCGATACAAGATATATATGTCAATCCAGCGGAAACGCCGTCGCCACACACTAAATCCACATGTCGCTCCATGATTTATGTCACAATTATAAAACGTCAAATTCCTTCATTACTGCACATTTTATCCTTTTGTTTTGTTGACTTGTCGTGGCGGCCGAGTGCTAATCTAATGACAGAATTTCAATATATCTTTCAAAACAACAATACGTCACCACAAAACTTATTTTCAGTAGCAATTCAAGAAGAGCATATGATAAGGGGGTACCCTCATTAATGTGTTTCTCTTGCTAAAGAGTTTAACAGGGATGAAAATGAACGGTTTTTTTCTGCATTATAATAAAGAAATGTTAATTAAAGAACCATGGATAAAAAGAAAGCATAAATATTTAAAAATAAATAATGGGAGGCAACTCTAACACAAATTTTATTATTACGCTTATTGTAGACATGGAGCATATACCCTTAAGTATTTATTTTTTACTAAACGTTTACATCTGATGCATGATAATGG
Source organism: Pecten maximus (assembly GCF_902652985.1). Classification (NCBI taxonomy): domain Eukaryota; kingdom Metazoa; phylum Mollusca; class Bivalvia; order Pectinida; family Pectinidae; genus Pecten; species Pecten maximus. The sequence goes on from NC_047027.1 coordinate 21,725,996, forward strand.
TGATCTATATTAGGTACATTCTTTACTGTATCAAGCATTTAATTAATTATTCATCAAAATCCTTATCTGGTTTCCTAAAGGACTAACTTATAATCATTTTACTAAACATGTGTTGTTGCAAGTGACTCCATCCCTTCAATCGCTTATCTGAAGTTCAAATGATGTGAAAATTATATCAAATTAGAGTTCAAATTATTCGATACCTAAGAACTTAATAAGTTATGTCCTGTTGTACTTTCTTATTTTAAATAATTATATGATTTTCGGAGTTCGATTTGAAGTAGAAACACTGATTTTTGATGAGTTGAACTAATCGCATAGTAGAATCTCCTTACATGTCTATTTTCCTGACTTGAGTATTTCAAAGGGTCAAAGTCACGTGTCGGTATTTCCACGCCGATATTGTAAAACGGGATTTGAATGTTTCTGTTTCAACGTCAGAACAAGAAGCTATATGTGGGTTCTTAGGAGAAATACGCGCACGCGTACCACGCGTACCACGCGTACCACACATGCACGTGAAGCGAAGGGGCAAGGACGTTTATGCTATTTGTTTTTCATTCAAATAACAAGTTCATAAATGCATGTATACTTTTAGGTAAAATTGTGTAAAACAGTTTTGGAGAGGCGGCGATGATTGGAGATTTAATATTAAAATACTCGCAGCTATTCCATGCAATATAAATGGCCATTCATTCGATATGAGTTATTTTTTTAGACTAAAACATTTAGTAAATATTATGGGATATCGTCATAGTGTCTGTTGATACTTCATACACAGCTGTATAAGATTATTCCCTGTGACAGCTCCGTCCTTAAAAGGCCACAGATGTTAATAGGGCGTTGAACAATACTGACAATACACAGCCGTACCAGGTAATTACCCGTGAGCACCATACACAGCCGTACCAGGTTATTACCCGTGAGGATCATACACAGCCGTACCAGGTTATTACCCGTGAGGACCATACACAGACGTACCAGGTTATTACCCGTGAGGACCATACACAGTCGTACCATGTTATTACCCGTGACGACCATACACAGCCGTACCAGGTTATAACCCGTGACGGCCATACACAGACGTACCATGTTATTACCCGTGAGCACCATACACAGCCGTACCAGGTTATTACCCGTGAGGACCATACACAGCCGTACCAGGTTATTACCCGTGACGACCATACACAGCCGTACCAGGTTATTACCCGTGAGGATCATACACAGTCGTACCAGGTTATTACCCGTGAGGACCATACACAGCCGTACCAGGTTATTACCCGTGAGGACCATACACAGCCGTACCAGGTTATTACCCGTGAGGACCATACACAGCCGTACCAGGTTATTACCCGTGAGGACCATACACAGCCGTACCAGGTTATTACCCGTGAGGACCATACATCTCCGTACCAGGTAATTACCCGTGAGGACCATACACAGCCGTACCAGGTTATTACCCGTGAGCACCATACACAGACGTACCAGGTTATTACCCGTGAGGACCATACACAGCCGTACCAGGTTATTACCCGTGAGGACCATACACAGCCGTACCAGGTTATTACCCGTGACGACCATACACAGCCGTACCAGGTTATTACCCGTGAGGATCATACACAGTCGTACCAGGTTATTACCCGTGAGGACCATACACAGCCGTACCAGGTTATTACCCGTGAGGACCATACACAGCCGTACCAGGTTATTACCCGTGAGGACCATACACAGCCGTACCAGGTTATTACCCGTGAGGACCATACACAGCCGTACCAGGTTATTACCCGTGAGGATCATACACAGTCGTACCAGGTTATTACCCGTGAGGACCATACACAGCCGTACCAGGTTATTACCCGTGAGGATCATACACAGTCGTACCATGTTATTACCCGTGAGCACCATACACAGCCGTACCAGGTTATTACCCGTGACGACCATACACAGCCGTACCATGTTATTGTCCGTGAGGACCATACACAGCCGTACCAGGTTATTCTCCGTGACACATTCAACACACTTGGCGGGATTCAGCGTGACCTTATCTGTCTCTCAAGAAACCTTGCCGATACAAGTAAATGATTAAAATTACAATATTAAAAAGATTATATTTCATAAGTGTCTGTGTAATCATTGGGTTCATTGTTAGAGTTCGCTGAAGTGGCTTTTGACCCAGGATTTGATGAGCAACAGACGCTATGATAACAGAAAATATCTCCATCTATCGAACATAAAAAAGTACTTCGGAACTTCGTCATTATAAAGCGCAGACATGATACAGATTTTTAAATTTTCAGGATACATAGATAGGGTAATCAACGGTGGGATAGTCAAACAATAGGAAGGTTTTAACAATGGAATTCAACCCAGTGTGCACGTGGACTGTGGAATATGTTTTGATTGATTGATTGATTGATTAATGTGATCTATCGATTCATATATCCAATGCAAAGAATATACAATGTAACAACTCTTCGCAGGTCGTCGGATAAGCGGATTTAAAAAAAAAAAAAACACACAAAAACCGTGTAATATATTTTTTATTTTTATTTTTTTAGGCCTAGTCAATAGATATATAAGGTACAGTACACAATATGGAAACTAGTAAATTAAATTAGTGTGTGAATGAAGTATGACGAGTGAGAGCCCTCTTGTGAGAGGACAAATATTGTAATGTGTATTGCTATAAATCTGAGTGAATAAAATGTTTGTTTGGAAAAAAAAACTCTTCGCAGGTTAGCTAGACCTTCTATCTACAGGTCTAGAGTTACCTCCCTTAGAATATATCGCCGACAATACTTACTTTCTTGGTTACTTTCTTTGTGTTTGTGTGTGTGTATTCTGTTGTTGATTTTTTTAAGACGTTTAAACTTAGTTATATTAATTTCATATTCTCGTTTATTTTCCAGGTGAACTACAGCACGGGATCCGTTTGTATGGTATATATCACATAGGTGGATCTAACCACTGTCTTCAGGTAGGTAGGTGAATTTCCTTATACTGTGTACAAAAAATTATTTTCTTTTTCTCATTGTTGTGGTAAAAATGGAATATATCGACGTGCGATTGCAGTACTAGATCTGTGTACATACGTTCAAAGAGTAGCAGAAAAGTCTTGTCCACTTCATTATTACAATAGCGATCCTTCAATATTACAATTCCGTAAATTTCAATACAGCAATGTCGACACTTCAATATTACAATTCCGTAAATTTCAATACAACAATGCCGACACTTCAATAATACAATGCCGACACTTCAATATTACAATCTCGACACTTCAATATTACAATTCCGTAAATTTCAATGCAACAATGCCGACACTTCAATAATACAATGTCGACACTTCAATACAACAATGCCGACACTTCAATATAACAAGCTCGACACTTCAATATTACAATCTCGACACTTCAATATAACAATTTCGTACACTTCAATATTACAATCTCGACACTTCAATATTACAATCTCGACACTTCAATATTACAATCTCGACACTTCAATATTACAATCTCGACACTTCAATATTATAATCTCGACACTTCAATATTACTATCTCGTACACTTCAATATTACAATCTCGACACTTCAATATTACAATCTCGACACTTCAGTATAACAAGCTCGACACTTCAATATAATCTCGACACTTCAATATTCTAATCTCGATACTTCAATATTATAATCTCGACACTTCAATATAACAATCTCGACACTTCAATATAACAATCTCGACACTTCAATATTACAATCTCGACACTTCAATATAACAATATCCTACACTTCAATATAACAATCTCGACACTTCAATATAACAATCTCGATACTTCAATATAACAATCTCGACACTTCAATATTACAATCTCGACACTTCAATATTACAATCTCGACACTTCAATATTACAATCTCGACACTTTAATATTACAATCTCGACACTTCAATATTACAATCTCGTACACTTCAATATTACAATCTCGACACATCAATATAACAATCTCGATACTTCAATATTACAATCTCGACACTTCAATATAACAATCTCGACACTTCAATATAACAAGCTCGACACTTCAATATTACAATCTCGACACTTCAATATTACAATCTCGACACTTCAATATTACAATCTCGACACTTCAATATTACAATCTCGACACTTCAATATAACAAGCTCGACACTTCAATATTACAATCTCGACACTTCAATATTACAATCTCGACACTTCAATATAACAATCTCGACACTTCAATATAACAATCTCGACACTTCAATATTACAATCTCGACACTTCAATATTACAATCTCGACACTTCAATATTACAATCTCGACACTTCAATATAACAATCTCGACACTTCATTATAACAATCTCGACACTTCAATATTACAATCTCGACACTTCAATATAACAAGCTCGACACTTCAATATTACAATCTCGACACTTCAATATTACAATCTCGACACTTCAATATAACAATCTCGACACTTCAATATAACAATCTCGACACTTCAATATTACAATCTCGACACTTCAATATTACAATCTCGACACTTCAATATTACAATCTCGACACTTACACCTCATTGTGCATACGCTCCGATGGTCATTTTTGACGAAGGTAAAATATAATAATGAAACAAACCGAGAATGTTAGCACTTTTAGATATATATATATATATATATAATGAAAGACTCTTCACGCGGTGGCAGAGTGGTTAAGATGTCCCGACACGTTATCACTAGCCCTCCACCTTTAGGTTGCGAGTTCGAAACCTACGTGGGGCAGGTACTGACCGTAGGCCGGTGGTTTTTCTCCGGGTACTCCGGCTTTCCTCCACCTCCAAAACCTGGCACGTCCTTAAATGACCCTGGCTGTTAATAGGACGTTAAGCAAAAACAAACCAAACCAATCACAGAAATATCGCTTTTCCTTCATCGAATTATGTCCCTTTAAAACATTTAATTTCAGAAAACATCAAAAAGTCAGACTGAGACAACAATAACATATATGTACATATAATTGATCATTTGTCCTCGTAAATAAGGGACAGTCTCTTCCGGTTTGGTTAAACCTGTATTGAAGCATACTATTATTGTATGGACAGACAATGGATTTCCCTGTGTAATGACTAACAGCTATCGAACAAGAGTTGGGTAGTTGTAAGGGAGGTAACTCCTTATGCCTTGCGGTCAGAATTTCATATTTTGGTTATTTCTCCTTGTCCCTGATTGGTCGATATCCTCGTCAACTTGTTGTATACCGATATGTTAATCTTAAATCACGTGAAATGTTAATGAGGAGTTTTTAATTGTGTGTTATGTATGTGATACCAGTTGTCATGTGCTTTAGATTTAGAAAATACATTTACATGTATACTTATTCACACGGCACTGTGAATTCATTCATTCATTCATTCATTCATTCATTCAAAAGGAAAGAAAGAAAAGAGCGAAAGAAAGAAAGACAGACAGAAAGAAAGAAAAACAGCGAAAGAAAGAATAATTATTCATTATAATTCTTTATTATACCATTCTTAACAAAGGAATTAATTAAGGAAATCACAAATATTTACTCATTTAATAATTTTTCTTTCATTCTTTAAACATTCTGTTCTTTCGACATAATCTAACCATTAATCTACCTATAGCGTTCGTTCCTTCCATCTCTCTGTTTCATTCTCTCATTTTTTATATCTTTATTCATTCAACAAGAAAATTTGTTGATAAAAGTTGATGTGCATCTACTGTAGATTTGTCACAGCTGGTCAGTGAAGCGCACTGTTCCGTCATAAACACTATACTGACAAATTTACACGCGCTGTGAATGATTCCGTATCACTACGTTATTAAATTCCCTCTCTCGATGACGGCGTTTTGTAATCTTAATCCACAATGATTTAATTTTCTGTTTAATCATTAAACGGCAACAGATCGTCAATAGATGCGACACTTAATTTATGATATTTTAAGTCGTTACTCCTATTAATGATTTAATGATTATATCACATTTTTGTATGCAGTGGCTAGTGTTGATTAACAATTCCACTCAGATTGGCGAATATGATGACTTTATTTATGATATTTGCCTTTTTTGCATGCATAACAATTCAATAACTAAAACGTGAATTTATGTAAATTTTCTAAAGGACTTTTATAGAATTGCGCACACCTATGTCAAGCTTCATTAGATTAACACAATATCAATCTGAAGCACCGGTATCAACTTGTTATTTGTTCAGCGGTGATTATCTATAATCCCAGAATGCACTTGATCAGCTTCCGGTTTTAATGATTTCAGAGGATGTTAATACAAACAAGATATTAATTGATAGCGTTATGTTTCCATGCAGTTGTGTAAATAAAATCAGAGTCCCCATGATTTCTATGCGGTCACATGACCTGTGTTCTGAATTATCACATGACCTCGGTTTCAGTGGTCACATTGAGTACGATGAATCATTATCATTTTTAATATCTTTCACTGGTCTTAAGCCCCGAAAAATAGAAAAGGCCAATATTTGTGATATTTCAAATGTCAAATGAAATTGACCATGATGTAATCATTTAGCTATGATGTCATAAATTAAGCGTGCTCAAACCGACAATAAGGGCTTAAGACAGGAAGCTGTTAAAATAACGTATTGGATTAAATTGTAAGCCGTGGAGAATGGTGACAGCTGCCTCCTCCGCGCAAGGGAGTTCGTCCACGGACGGACATTACTCAATCAACTGAAACGCGAAACTCTTAGCTGTTAATCATATTCAAGCGCTGCTGGGAACCTGATGCCAATCATATTCAAACGTTGTTGGGAACTTGATGCCGTAATAGTATTTAAACATAAAGCCGTAGTAATGCCGGATTTTTTACGAATAATTTAGACATTTCCGATCGTCATCTGCATTTCACAATAGTATCAAGCCAACAGGGGTTAGAAATCATGATTCTATTTCACGATATCACACATCAAGTTCATTCTTTTATTTCATTCAGAAGCATATGGCAGACAGACCGAAATGTCAGTTTCTTTGCGTCTCTCCAGACATAAAAATCATAAAATTCAACAAATCATAAAAATCTGGATCATTGCATGTAAATAACTACACGATGACTTCATCACTATTTTTTTTAAAATCTCTCACACACCACAAAGGTCCATAAATTTGCATTGGCAGAGAATTAGTTATATGTTTATTAACAAATTATGGCGAGTGTGTTTAGAGATCTTTACTGAACAATTTGTTTTGACTTTAAGTCAGATGACTTTAGAACCGAATCTATTGGGTGCCATGATTTCAATATACATCGTAAATATAAACGGACTTGTGTGCCTTCACCGGGATTCGAACCCGCGATCCCCCGAGCCTCTCAGACTGCCTTTCTACCGATCGCCCCGAGGAGAAGTCAACTTTAGCTCAACCATAAAGGCGGCGGTACATTTCTTTTTAAAAGTGTCCGCCCATGGACTCCATATTAACACAAGTTCTCTAATTCCAACACTTAATACTCCAAAGCGTGCACATGGAGTGGTCCACAGTACTACATGTAATTAGAGTTCAGCAATATAAACAAATAAAACATGTTACCCTAAGATATTTCAGACCTTTGAAACGATTTGATTTATACCTGTCTGTAATTAAAATCTTTTAGCGGCTAAGTCGGCCTAGTATTCTAGCTAAGAATGGTTGGAAGGGTAATTGCAGTTGCTAATCCTAACTATCTTTTTAGTTTCCATATCATTTTTATGTCGTGGTGTCAGAAGTAGGCCGTATGGGTTTTCTTTGTTAAGTTTGAAACACTGAAGATCATCACCAGGGCTCTTGTTTAAGCATCAAAATCCGCCTGTTCGTGTGAATACTCCGTAGGGCAACATTAATACTCCGTAGGGCAACATTAATACTCCGTAGGGCAACATTATTTCATGTTAAATTGGAAAACATTTACTTCAAATGAAATAGAAATACCGCGTCACTGTTAAAATCGTCAAGTGGTTGAATGTAAATTGAAAAGTGAAGAAAGCGAGAACCATCGCCACATTATTGTCTTAATTACGCAACCAATTCTGAGAGCACAACAGTGCATTTTGAAAAATTTAAACACTGTCGGTTTGTGACACTGGATAATTGAGTAAATAAATTGTTTTTTGACGTAATGGATGGGAACTAGCTGAAAGGCTTCACATTCTGTTTACATCGTCAACAGCAATTGTCCTATATCTTTAAGTGCCATAGTTATACACGCCGGGCTATGAATTCTACATTAAGTTTTAAAATGTTATTTTTTTAAATAGCAATTATTGTCACTCAATGCGATATTGATACCTTTTCAATCACAGCCTCCATCCTCATAAAACCTCCTCCTCCTCCCATCACTCCCAAGCCCACCCCTCGTACCCCTCTTCCTCCCGTCCCTTCTCCCCTAGCCCCCTCCCTTTATACCATTATCTTTCTTGTCACTCTCCAACCCGACCCTACCCTCATTACACCAACCCCTCCCATCTACCCCTACCACACCCCTCGTACCCTCCTCCTCCTCGTGCCCCTCTGCCCTATCCACATCCAGCTTCTTCACAGCTCCCCCTCCAGCCATCCCATTTTCAACCCTCATCCATTTCCGCCCCGTCCCTCCTCCCTCAGCAAACCCCTCGTACCTCTCTCCTTGCCTTCCCCTTCCGCCCTAGCCCCTAGCTCAAACCCTTCTCTTCCTCTGTCCTCTCTACCCCGACCCAAGCCTCATCACAGCTCCACCCCCCCCACCCCCCACCCCCGTCCATCACATGTTCACTCCTCCTCCTCCTCCTCCTCCTCCTTTTCCTCCCCCCCCCCCCCCCCCCCCCCCCTGGTACCCCCTCCTCCCTGCCCCTGCCGCTCTTCCTCTGCCCTCTGTACCCCGACCCAAGCCTCATTACAGCTCCCCTCCCGCCCATCCTATCCTCTTTTGAAGTGAGAAATATAACACGAACACTAGAAGGTAAAGTTTTAATTTACTCTGATATAAAATCAAAATAGTGTTCGTTGTTATTCGCGCAATGCTAACAATATCATCATAACGAAGGTCGTTTTTCGAAAAGCAGTGACTAGTTCTGTCCGAATTATTCTAATAGTTACTTACTCAAATTTCTTTATTTATTATTACACACTTTTGTAATTCCGTTAATCTTAAGTGTACTTTAGCGCAGATTTTCACTTTGAACACCTTTTAAAAATCATATCTGTACTCAATGATACGACCCGATCAGACTACTATTATATTAAATGGACAATACGTTGTAGAAACTTTGAGCATTCCTGTCGCCATGCTCATTTGTCCTGAATGATAAGGCAAAGTGTGTTCGTAAGGTTAAAATACTTTCTTTTGACGAGGAGGGGACCTCAGATTACTGAGTGGGGTTTTGTACAACGTTAGAAAACAAACACGTCTCCCCAATAGCTGAACAAACAGAGCCGGTGGGAGGGAATTGACAACAGCGCCCTCGTGTGACGTGAGCCGACAAGGGGCGACAACAACAGTCTGTGCAGACAATCGGATATAAATTCTTTTAAATGACGATAAATTGAAATACTTAATGGAGTTGACCGCGGTCAGAGGGACTGAATGTTTGATCAGTAGGTTTGTATAGAGAAATGACTACATTAAAAGTGGATTATCTGTAGTTACCTGTGGTTATCGCCATTAAAGTTCGTTACCTGTTGATTACCACGACAGGTGAGAGGGTGTATGGATAATAGTCGCGGCATGCTGGCCCCTTCTCTTATTTATCCTCACCTGCCCAAACTCCAAAACGAGACTAATCCGTCCAACGCCTATTTAACTTAACTACGAATTCACGTAAAGTCTTTCTCCTATTAAATATATATATATCTTTTTTCAATTTCATGCTAAGATGTACATGTATACATAAGATTCGCCAAAAATCTAGAATCACATATTAATAGGTGTAAATTTTAGATACAATTCTCCACAAAATAAATGACTTGATATATCTTTGTCCAGCTGTAAAGCTAACAAGACTTTATAACTGGGAGTTGTTTATTAAGGATGTATCAGTGCTACGTGCTTGTGGTTAGAGTTATTTCCCTTCAAATATTCGCGATCGGGTAAAAATTCAGCTTTTATTTTCCTGTACCTTTTTCAAAGTGGTATTCACTGAATTAATAAAACCAAGGTCAATAATAAGAAAATGCGTCGCTTGTCGTGGTACAGTACAGTGCACGCATAACTTATAACTTACCCCCGTGTTGCACGGTTCGCTCAAGGACTGGACTAATGATACGTATCGATAGTGATCAAAAGTCGTCCCTCAGTCTCATTCAAAGTGTGGTCTAATTCCAGCATTCATTGTAGTCCCTCTGTGATGTACGAACGTTTGCACTTCGCAATATTTTTGTTTAGGCCAAATCAATCAAATCTCTACTCCATTGTCCTTTTAGTATTAGTATATTGATACGTTTCGACAAAGCTAATAGCGCTGAATACAACCATGGTCAGACATGGGTGCTTTTTGGGTTTCTTTCCAAACTCTTTCCAGATGTACATTTCCGTCATTGTCCTGCAGGTAGGGCGTAAGAAGAATTGTACTTGCTTCCAACAATCATGAGGCGACTTGGGATCTTATCTTTTCTCTTCCTACTTAACAACCCTTTTCTTCCTAATGTCTCCCTTGACAATGCCTTACTTTTGTGATGAAGGTTTTGGGTTCTGTCCCCTGGCCGAGACATACCAGAGTATTTATAATGCTACTCCTGCTTAGCGTTCAGCATTTTGGGAGTGGGACGACTGGTTAATGTGACTGGGTGGGATGTCCTGCTGAGTAACTTCGGCAGTATGCTTCAGTAAGGTAGCACTATTATTCGGCTAAAGACCCCGACTATCGCAAGGAGACTTAACATCCATGCATGTCTAACGCACGGGAGGCCGTCCTTAAATGACCTTTGCTGTTGATAGGATGTTAAACAATAATAATAAAAAAAAAAAACAGTTACGTCACTTCCTGTTCTAACACTTCAATCACAATTCCATTAAATCGGAAATAATTTTATTTTCTTTATTTTCAATTTAGGTCCTTCTGGATTTTATATTACCTAACTTGAGATGAAAAATAGAAATGAAAGTTGCATACTCCACAAGGTCAACCAAAAGATATAATTATAATCTTTTATATTTATATTATAATATTTTCTCTTTGCCCTCAATAAGCATTATTTTAAGGTTCAAAATAACTTTGACCAGACAAAGATAATTAAAGTATCATTACTCATGTATTGTAATTTGAAAACGTTTAGTTTTGAATACCTTACCTGTGCCCTTACAGGTTAGATTTACCTATGTCCGGGTAGGTATCTGGTAGGTATCTAGAGTATACCCAGGGATAAAGACATACTAGTGGTGTTAGATAGGCTTTGACTGACACTCTCGGAGGTGTGTGTATATTTACTTTATAAATCCTACCCGGATTCGTGTACATTATCAATCTGCTTCGTTCAGGACGACGAATCCAGACCTCTATATCATATCACTTCATTATCATTAAAATTTGAAATAGAAACTTATATCTTTGGGGGTTTTTTTTCGAGAACAATTCCGTCTGAATGTATCTCCATTTTCTCGAATTTCAGAGAGTATTAAACAAAAATAATTTTCAAAATTGATTACAATGAATCCAAAAGGAAAAACTTATCATAAAGTCTACAGTTTCTTCCTTCGTATTCGCTCAGCGTTCGTCTGTCAATTAACTTTAATTTAAAATCTGAACAACTTTATACCTTTATGAGGAAGTATATTTAATTGTGTAATATTTGATTTTGAAATCGAGTATGACTGACATTACACGCTATTTACGATCCTTATGTCTGTGACATCTACTCCTCTAGAACAAATAGACAAAACTTAACCAGATTTAAAATCAACAATGCTATAATGTAAGGAATAGCGTTTGATATACATGTATCAATAACATTGATGAAATGGAAATTTTGGATTGCCCCAGATGGCTTTAAAGGGTTTAACTTTAGAATAGAAGATTTGATAAAAAAAAACTTCATTGTATAGGAGATCAAATTGGAAATTGAGTGGTCGGGTGGCCCAGTGGTAGAACACTCGCGTTACACCTAGACGGCCGGGGTTCGATTCCCCGATCGGACGTGAAAAGGTATGGGGTCACCTGCCCAACCACGTGGGTTTTCCCCAGGTACTCCGGTTTCCTCCCACGGTAAGACCTCTCCCGTGATCCGGGCGAACAAGCGTGATTGATATAAGTTGTCATTTTCTGATGTCAAACCAAGATTTACAAAATCATTGTCAAGTAACGTATTTTACCTACCTTCATTTAAAACAAGAATACATAAGAAGATTGTTACCCTCCAGGGAACATGTACATGTATATGGAATGTATCCTCGCTTTTGTCTCTTGAATAGAGAACAAAGAAGATTTTTATGGACTTACATTAAATACTGTTATTGGTTTTTATTCACTTGCATTTTCTACTGTTTTCTTTTTCGATATTTCATACTCGTTATAAGATCCAACAGACTTTTGTCGACAGTCGCTAAAGCAATATAAAAAGCAGAGATGTTCCGATTGTCACTAAAGGTGTTCCGAAAGTGTAACTCGTCCTGTCCCAGCCACTATAAACGCCGAGTATGATAACTGTCCCCTGGACGGGGTGACACTGTTTACCGACTCTGCATGTCTTGTCTTTCGACTATACATGTGTTATTCACACTTGAAGACGAATTCCGTTGTAAGATGCAGACATCTCAGCAGATTTGGAATGCGCCGTCTCTGACACTGAGAACGTGAAGTTCTAGGTCCGGTTTTGCATCCGATATGTATTTTTTGACTGAGTGAGGCTTCAAGGGTAAGCTGAATGTAAATAACGTATACCCACCGAGAATTTACACAATCGCTCATTGATTCTCCGCCTGTCAAAGTGTCAAAATTAATTAGGATCTGCGTACTCGTTAGATTGTTAAGTCCGTGAAGACATTTTTAATAAACAGAAAATTTTGTCGTAAATGAGGATATGGGAAATTACAGTTTAAACAGAGTTTAAAATGTCTGGTGATGTCGGGAATTACAGAGAGGTTTGTCTGATTATTAGCTGACAGGATGGTTTAGTACGGAACACTACAGAGCTAGTGTTATGTCCGTGTGTATTATTTAAACTATGCCAACCTTACCCTACCTACCGACTTTTAACATTATTTCGATATATATTTGTAATTATTTTTTAAAAGTTTCTAAAAACTGAACGTTCGAAATACTTTGGCTGGCATCAATACATACAAAAATAAACTGGAATAATCTTTCAGCAGAAATGCTAAAAGACATTTTTAACAAAAACTTCACTTGGTACAATGTACATGTGCACGTGCCCAGTGCACGTTGTACAGATGACGTTCACGTGTAGTGAACAAGGTAGTTCAGTAGACAGATCATCGAAGTGTACTATGTTTACTCGAGTGCACTACAGGTTACATCTCATGCACTAGTTTGAACTCCAATGATACAGTGTTACATTATAAATCCGATGTAAGCTACATTGTGAACTCGAGTGCACTACAATATTATCGCTGTAGTGCACAGGAGTTCACTTCTCTTGTACACCCGAGCGCATTTAGACTAGAGTAAATATTTCTCCAAGCTGTATCCTTGAAATCATGTTTCGTTTGAGGAACTGTCTCAAACAAAATATGAAGTAAAATGTAAACTTTATTATTCAAAAATTGCGAAACAAGTTATATCAACTTATATTAAGCATGTTTTTGGCCCGGATGGAAGCGCGCGAGGGGACTTACTGTTGGAGGAAACCTGAATGACCGGTGATAACCCACGTGGTCAGGCAGGTGACCATACCTTTTAAATCACGTCCGATCGGGGTATCGAACCCCGACCGTCTATGTGAAAGACAAGTGCTACTGTGCCACCGAGCACCCAATCTGAAGTATGATCCACTACTTTAAAAAGATGATATCAGAGATGGGATACATACATGCAATGACTTATATGAAACACAGATTTGAATAAGAATAATAGTACGGTTAAACTGGTTATATAATTAATGGTTATCTTCCCTTGGATTTTATAAATACGCTATCAACACAATGCAACTCAACGTCACTGACGTAAATATGCATATGGCCAGACAAAAACCAATGAAACAAAAGATTTTTCTTAATTATGAGTTTGAATATCGATCAGTCGCTCAGTGTTTAGCACAAATCCATGTAAAAGTTCGTACACGATACGCAAACAAATGGCTTTTCATTGTTTAACCTAACACCCAAACCCACAGCCCTTAACCTCTTAATCGAGACTGTAAAAAATTAGGGAGGACAGCATTTCATCTTGATAAATTGTTCGAGGATCGCTAATACATTAATCATCATTTACTTGCAGAGAAATATACACGTATGAGACCGGGATTAACACCCCAAGGAGAATCATTTGGCAACATTTCTGTTACTTTAAAATGGGATCGCGTTCGTGTTTTGTTTCTTAATAAAACAAATTAATTTTGACACACCAAAAGAAAGCTGAGCTCTCAAAAGATCAGTAGTTTTAAATAGCTCCAAACTTAACCGTGCCCCTGACATATGGGCATCCTTCCCCCAATTACTGCGGCGTGTTGGGTCATAGTCGAGAACTTTAATGGGGAAGCCTTCCCGGTTTAAATAAATCTGTACAAGATAGGTCATATAGTGTTTTCTTATATGAGGTCACTAACATTTACAAAAACATTAGATTGCACGGAATCCGCATTATAATTGATGCCACGAGTTGTCCGATAAAAGTGGTTTTATAAGTGCAGGTAATATATTTTAAAACTGACATCAACTGGTACGTAACCCTCGTTTTAATGTCACAAATTTGCCCGGGTCCGACTCGAAGTTTAGTGGGTTTTTTCTTCAGTGACGTCAATAACAACGTATCAAAAATACGAACTCTTATCGTATTTGAAGACTATTGGTGATACAGACTTGGTGGTTTAAAGACTCTTGGTTTTACAGACTTTGTGGTTTAAAAGATGATTGTTGATACAGACTTGGTGTTTTGAAGACTATTGGTGCTACAGGCTTGTTGGTTTAAAGACTCTTGGTGATACAGACTTGGTAGTTTAAAGACTATTGGTGATACTGACTTGATGATTCAAAGACAATTGGTGATACTGACTTGATGATTCAAAGACTATTGGTGATACAGACTTGGTGGTTTAAAGACTTTTGGTGATACAATGTTTATTAAGATGTTATCACATTTAGATAAACGGCATATAAAAAACTGATAGTATACAAGTTAATCTATGGTTTACTATATATAAACGACTCTGACATTATATCTAGAATTCACTGTACATAAAATATGGTTTGCTCTTTTGATTTAAAGTCATGTCTAAACAATAAGTCATTTAAGCGCGATGTTAAACAATGGACATTATATCAAAGTGCCATTGTGTGTATACAAGCAATATATCGCGGTATTACAGCCAGAAATTGAAACACTTGAAATTCAAAAAAATAGAAGAAGAAAAATCTTATATGCATTTATCAGTTTCAATCGTTTCATTTATTGTGTTATTAAGTTAATTCGATTGATCTGAATATATTTGATTTTACGGTAACATGGTTAAGCTGTATATACCGATAATGTAGATGTAAATACTGTGCATTTGTTATATTTCGCGGTTATTCCAGTGAGAACTTAGTCGCGGGCAGTAAATTTCGCGCAATCATGCCTTGTAAACACTTAGATACGCCAGTATATATATCCCATGACCGCGAATATAGCGAAATTAAATCTTCTGCGAAAATTACAAACTTTAGTGTATATCGATACAAATCACGTGCCGCTGATATCTGGATGGAAGGACACGTGTTGGGTGTAATTTACAAATCCGTCATTAAGAATTACTCATTCTTCCCAGCGATAAAGTTCTTGATATTGAGTAAAAGATATGCTACTTCAATCCTCTTCCTTCAGACAGGCGTGGACGCACCCAATGTTCCTCAGACACAGGTGTGAAACAAGCCCAACCATTTCTCCTCCATTTACTCCTCCTCTGCCTGTTTTACGGTAAACTGTACCGAGAAACTCCCCACCCATCACGTCAATAGTGTGAATGTAAACAGGAAAAAATTACGACAAAAAAACAAAAAAGCGCCAGCATCTTGGTAAATGAGGAGTATAACAACAGATGGTAGCGCTCGACTAATAGTAAACACTAGTTCACTTCCGCCAATCAATTTGTTGGAAAACAGCACACATGGAATTTGATTTGGGCACAAATTGTCTCCAATTTTTATTAAATTTATTTGAATTTCGTCAATTATTCGATAAATTTGTCATTTTTGAGTGGACATTTGGGAGTGCGTCGTCTGGAGAAAGATGGCGATAATCAGAGTTTGGAAAACCGCCTGTTCATTACGCTTTCACATTATAACAACTTTAGAGTTTGTCCATCTTAATGTGTTTACAGTGTTGTTTAGAATTTTTATGAAATACCTCGTCAGTTTTTACAAATTCTAATCAAATTTATTGAAAAAAAAACTTTAAAAAAAAACTATTGGATACTAATACCGAGAGTTGGATTATGAGAAATATATACCGACAGTTGAATTATGGGAAATATTTACAGACAGTGGAATTATGGGATATACATTTATAGACAGTGTTATTATGGGATATATACATGTATGTAGGGTACCCTATTGTATAGACAGTGTTATTATGGGATATAAATTTAGACAGTGGAATTATGGGAAATATATACAGACAGTGGAATTGTGGGTAATATGTACAGACAGTGGAATTGTGGGTAATATGTACAGACAGTGGAATAATCGGAAATATTTAACACAGTGGGATTATGGGAAATATACACTGAGAGTAGGATTATGGGAAATATTTACAGACAGTGGAATTATGGGAAATATTTACAGACAGTGGAATTATGGGAAATATATACTGAGAGTGGGATTATGAGAAATATATATAGAGAGTGGGATTATGGGAAATATTCACAGACAGTTGAATTATGGGAAATTATTACAGACAGTGGAATTATATGAAATATTTAAAGACAGTGAATTATGGGAAATATATACTGAGAGTGGAATTATAAGAAATAGAGAGAGAGAGTGGGATTATGGGAAATATTCACAGACAGTTGAATTATGGGGAAAATATAAAAAAATCATAGGAAATATATGCGAATAGCGGAACTATATAGGAAATGTTTGTAGAATTATGGGAAAAACATAGAGAGAAGGAAATCAAAATGATTGAGTAGAAAACAAAGTCTTTTATATCCACTGTTATATCTGTAAATGAGATCAGATTAACTGTTCTACTCGTTTTTGCAGGGTTGCATTTTTTTAGGTGAATCTGCTATTAAAACTAAAATCAGTTCTTCACTCTCCCAAAACTGCTTTCCCGAACAAATTTCCACTGTACGGCCTAATTCTAGATCCGTATTATGTCGGTAAATTACAGTCATATCTTGTTTTATGTCAAATTCATCTTCCAACACTGACATTTCCTTCATGCCTAGCTAGTCTCCATGATTGTATTCCCTCCATGTTTTACAATCATCGTATCCTATTCCATATCGTGAATGTGCTAGCTGTACAGATTTAGAATTAAGTTCGATAAATTTTAAGATTTCTTTATTTCGTCGATATAATCTTATTTCCCCATACTGGGGAACGTTTTTATGATTTTGCCATTGAAGCTTAACAGAATACAAATAACCCTTTCTATTATACATGTATCCAATTCGTTTTGCGATTTTGATTTCCGCGTAACAGCGACCTGCAATTGTCAACATAAACCTGATATCAAGAACAAGCATTGTTAGCTTAAGGACACTTCACGCAAAAATTCAAATTAATTTCATTTATGTAAATTAATGTAGATATATAAATAGTTTGCACATATACACTTGAGGAAAGATATTTCAGGTCTCAAAGTCGCGTAATTTTTTTCAGATTTTTTTATATTTATTGAATTGTTTGCCGATTTAAATTTTACTTTTATTGACACTTAAGTTGATAATATAAGTACACAGTAGATCTTATAATCAAATTCGTTACAATACACTGGGGTATTTTTTGAGACAATAAAAATACATGTTTACCCAAACACAATCAAAACCGAAACTTACAGGAAGGTACTGTTTACTCTGAATGAAGTTTTACAAGTGTTTACAGCAAGCTTTGGAGAATTAATTTTCTAGGTAATGTTACATTGTTATCCTCTGAAGTATGTTGATGACTCCTGTGGGGAATCAACATGCTTCTTTAAGTATTCATAATAATTTTATTAATTTAATGTTTTTATTTTTGAAGGATTTCTAACAAACCTTTGTACGTAAATTTTAACTGAAGAAAAAAATCAAATTCAAAGGAGTAATTAAAAGCAAAACTTCTCAACTCAACTCAAAGGATGACGTCATATTTGTTTTGTTCTTGACTTTTGTTGACAATTTTTGAATCTGGAAGTTCGTGCGATTGTGCAACGCCCACAAGCTATTTGCCCTCATTGCCCAATTTCATGTCCGCCCTGTAGGTAGGGCGTAAGAATTGCACCTGTTTCCCCTCATTGCCCCATTTCATGTTCGCCCTGTAGGTAGGGCGTAAGAATTGAACGTTCTATATTATGTCTCCCTTGACACTGCCTCACTTTTGGCCCTTAATTGAGCCTTCGCTCTAGTGAGGAAGACTTTGAAATTTGTACCTTATATGGTCGTTACTAATCGTGCTTAAAATTCGCCTTTGTCATTGTTGGAGTGGGACGACTGGTTCGCCCATTTAAAGTATAAAGGTTCTTCGGCAGTTTGTTTCAGTGGGGCAGCACTATACATTTGGCATCAATTCGGCGCTATCACAAAGGAGACAAACACAGCCACCTAATACAGCTTACACACTGTAGAGGCTGTCCTTAAACTTAAAATAGCTGTTGATAAGTGCTTACACGGGGCCGCGGTGGCCGAGTGGTTAAGGTGTCCCGACACTTTAACACTAGCCCTCCACCTCTGGGTTGCGAGTTCGAAACCTACGTGGGGCAGTTGCCAGGTACTGACCGTAGGCCGGTGGTTTTTCTCCGGGTACTCCGGCTTTCCTCCACCTCCAAAACCTGGCACGTCCTTAAATGACCCTGGCTGTTAATAGGACGTTAAACAAAAACAAACCAACCCAAATAAGTGATTACACATTATAAAATCAAAAGCAAATCGGGTCAAGTCACATTTTAAAATAGCCGTGTTAGTGATAGTTTTTTTAACATTCGTACTTCCAAGTGTTCTGGGATACATAATATATATACATAAAATAGAACATATATAATGTTTGATCGGGTCTACATAGCTGTATCAATGTGTACTCTGATGCTGGGAAGACATTTTTGGATGGACCGGCGTCATTTTGAAACGTTTACTCCAGCTCAGTTTTGTCACATCGTGAAAAATTGGTTTCTGATAATGAGCCACTGTGATTTACAACTGTTTAATACATTCATAACGAAGTAGAGATAAAATTATTATCAATATATTTTTTAATGTTGAAGGTTAACTACCTTTAATTGACTGATATAATTTGCCTGTGTCATGAAGACACAATCTACCTTAATGAATGCAGCACACCCAGACAACAAATTATTTTAATTACGATGGATGTTTAAGTCTATGGAATTTCTAATTAACATGTCGAGGCTGTCACGTAATGACCTTGGGTGACTTTTAATGAATTGAGGTGAGGTCTTGGGTCATGTTTAACAAATCTCCTGTGCTAAATATTTTTTTTAAAGTGCACGCATTTCGCCTTTAGCGATGCCTTAATTATACTGATTCAAGTAAAGATGCGCTTTCTACAGGTAAATTTACAGGTACAAAAAATACAGGTATACTTAGTCTAGCAAAGGAATAAATTTCCTAATTAAAAACATACTAATTCCAAAAGTGTTCACATTAATATGACACGTCACTCATCCTATATTTGACAGAGGAGTCTCGTTAATCAATTAACTGATAGTCCGGAGTCTCGTTTATCCGACTGTTGATAATCTAATTGTCTAACTATGGTTTCACGTTAATTCAGTCTCCGATCCGGAGTCATACTTATTTTGTGGTGGTAATTAGATTAGCTACTGGAAATCAAGGATGATGTTGGATTATCTATTGGATATTAAAGATGATGGATTACCTATTGTAAGTTAAGGATGTCCGATTATCTACTTAAGATTAAAGATTTAAGGATACTAGATTAACGAATGCGAATAAAGGACCATGGATTATCTACTAGGAATAATGGTATTTTGATTATCTACTGGGAAATGATTGTACCAGGATCAAAAACAAATAAGTTTTTAAAATAGATGCCCTTCAGTGCATACATTGCAGTTAGCTAAAATAAATCACGAGAAAAAATGGAGTTCTATGTTAGATTAAGATGGCAAAGTATTCTACCACATGTCGTCATAATGAAGTAGCGTTTTCGCACGAGAACATTTTCCTGAGCGGAAAATGCCGATTATTCCCGAATCATTACCGCCTTAACATCTAGCGGTGGTGTGTATTCCTGTCGATACTGATCAAGCTTGTTTTCTTTTCCCAAGGATTTTATGGCTGATTTCAGCACGGCTTGTGACGGCATAATTCTAATGTAAACTTTTAAACAGCATGTAAATAAATTGGGGTAATTCTAAAGATTTTCTGACGGAGATAGAATACCTAACCGGAATTAAGGAGTCAATTAGACGTGCATTAATCAGGATAAGTTCTGATACCGTAAGGTTACATCATTTTAAGCTTTTGATCAGATCGAGATTATTAGAAAAAAAACATGTATGGAATTAGAACGCGCTCGTTCAGAAATCGATATGCTCTCGTTAATGTGTTAATATAGAATCATGGTATGAATACTGCCTTTCAAGGTTGCGAATATTTCTGTTTCAAAGTTCGTACACAGGTACCGAGTTCCTAAGCTTTAAATTAAATCCTCTCATTTATATTTTTGTGTTTATCTCATATCTTTGTTATTCAACTTTTTTTATTTTGGCTATATTTCATTGTATTTATCTCTTGAAAGGCTTATTCAAAACTAAATCATGTAATTGATTTATATATTTTCATTTGATAAAAGATAAGGTTAATGCCTTAGACTTTCATTTGCTTAATAACAACCTCTAGAAGTATGTTTTGCTGCCTGTCCTTTATCAAAGTTAATTTTGATGGGAAAAAAAATCGATACCTTCAACACAGACCACAAACAAGCAAAATAAATTTGAGAACACCCAATTTATTATCACATGTGGTGTCGGAAGAAATCATGACCGGGACCACATTTAGTGTCAGCAGATATACTGACCGGGACCACATGTGGTGACATGTGAAATCATGACGGGACCGCATGTGGTGACATGTGACATCATGACTGAACCACATGTGGTGACATGTGACATCATAAACGTTGTCGTATGTGGCTACGGAAGACACTTAGATGGGTACCACATAAGGCGACAGAGTCTGTCATGTGGTGACTGTTATCCAGATTGGCACCACATTTTTGTGACGGGGGACATGGTGACCGGAAACACCAAGATTGCGGTCATAATGGCAATGATCATGGATTGCGCAGGAAGCGCTTGATTTTCCGGAATATGAAGAAGAACCACGAATCAAATATTTAGCATATCAATGTCTCCGTTGACTGACGTACAGATGCTGATGAAACAGTTGAACATTGAAATAATGCTTTAAACAAAAGAAATGGTCATATCTTTTTAAATGGGTATTTGAATGAATATATCCGTGTCGGATGTACTTGGTGACAGATTGAAGGTTTCCGGACATAGAGAGGTAGCTACCAGTATTTACAATGTTAAAGGTCAATAGGTCATCTACACCTTATCACCGAGTGTCAATATAACAAGCATATCCTCTCATGGAACACTCCAAAACCCGATAAAGCCCGATAACTATCACAAACAAGCTGACATTCAATAGAGTTACGTGTTGGTTAAAATTCCTTAAGGAAGTATAGTAAAATTTTCTTGTGTAAGAGTTATCTCCCTTGAATAATTATTATTATTGCCCTTTATGGACCATCAACTATAGATTATCACATAAAGTTTACAGATTAATCAATACAGAACTAATTTACACACGATATTCCTATGTTACTGAGGTAGCATATATCCTTAACTACCTACAAAAATGTATATATAAATCCAATATGTTTGTCTGTTTCGTCTGTAAACGCAAGATCCCGGTCATAATTAAGCATTATAGGTTTCTCGAATTGTTAACGTAAAACTTAAATCCTAAATGTTTTGACATACTATAAGAGAAAAAAAAACAAATCCAATTTTTCCGAGAAATGTCCTTTTGAATAATACATGTATATATAGAGGATCTGTCATGAGTTTCCCTTCATATTAGATTTATGATACGAGTTTTGAATTTTTTATTTTTGCGAGCCTCTGGCGAGCAAAAATAAAAAATTCTAAACGAGTATCATAAATCTAACATGAAGGGAAACGAATGACAGATTCTTTTTATCATATGACGTTTTCTTTCATCGTTCCCCATCAAAAACTGATTTTCTCTTTTGCCTTGAATCGTCACATCTCAACCAAATCACCCGAACCTTCGAAGTAGGTCAATTATACCGACGAGAGAAGAAATAGTTCTAACACAACTGACTCATTTTATTAAATACACGTCTCAAAACAAAATTTCAGCATTTTTTCATTTAATCTATAATAGATAAATTGTCCTTGGTGTTTGAAACAATGAAGAAAATATTTTAGTTTGAAAGTTCATGAGCGACTTTTTTTGATGTGACGAAGCCGTGACGTCACTTGGCGCGATAATGGAGGCTTCGTTGTACAAATGTCTATTCGCTGTCGCTGTCGTACAGAACCATTGTACGGCGCCTTTTCACTGCTTTGTGTTTATCCTCGTCCTCGCGGGAGTTTATGGAGATGTGAAATGTTCCACCGTGAATATTCCCACTGAACATCGTGTTGAGACTGCCGTGAAAAGCGACTTTGGATGCCGATTTGTTGGCAGTGTTGTTTGTTTTGACATTACACGTGTTTGTCGACGACAGTGTCAGCATGTTATTCTGAGTAACCGTTGAAGGCAAGTTGTAACAAACTAGATTCTACATTGCCGTTTTTCATGAGGATTTTATTAAATAATGTTATTATTTGTTAATTTGAAAAGAATCTAGACTAGATATGTCTCATCGGACAACGCAACCGCAATTTTCTATCGGAGTTGAAATATGTTACTAGGGGTCATAAAATAGATGTTTGCCAGGCCTAATTTAACATCTTATAGTATAAATATAATTAAAAAACTTAGGATGTTTACATCTTGGATTTTATCTTTGATTGTACAATATGTTATGTTAATAGAACAATTTGTCGTTCAGTTGATTTTTTTTCAAAGTTTACAAGCACTAGTCGCCATTTTTACGAGTCGTAGTAAAAAGAAGTAGGTCGTTCCCACGCGTATGAATACAGTTCTCACGGAACCAGCCAATCAGCGTAGCGAAAGGTGTTATTACACTAGTGTCATAAAGAAAATTTATGTGATGGGTTTATGACACCGTATATAACGGTAGTCATATGATAAACATATATATGACGTAACTTCTCGTGGTGCTGTCAAGGGGTGATCCGGCCTGTTTTCAACTCATAAGAATCACGGCGTAAGAAAATAAAGATTTATATTGTGTATGGTGTTAAGTGCATGGAAGGGTAGAGCGTGAGACGAAACAATGGCATTGTTATTTTGTTTGTAGGGGGCAACAGTTAAATACCGTCTGTGAGCGCGTCTTGCTCTCATTGTGTCACAAGTTAATTACAAATTTTATCGCGATAAAAATTGAGGCTTTTGAATGAGCAAGGTCACAGTTTGCACGTGAGGCAATTTGTAGTGTTAGTATTTGACATATAAGAAATGTCATGTGTGTGCATTTCCAACATCCAACACAGTTAGCGCGGCGGCCATTTTGAGAAATGATATTTAGTTTATGTCGCCATGGCGTTGGGTCAAAGTTCACACGATACAAACGTGCTGATATTTAGACACCTGCACTGTTACACCTGCAGTCAAGTCCGTAATTTA